>NC_056738.1:359566426-359648926 GCF_019279795.1 Protopterus annectens
ATTGTACCATCCTGGTAAGTGCGATAACTGGCATCAGTACAATAAACAGATCTGGTCTTAGAAACAGATCTGGTCTTAGAATTCAGCCCTAAGGCATATAGCAGTTTGACTTTTTAGTCAATAGTTTCTGTGTAATTGACATGCTCTGCTTCTGATATGACTGTCATTTTATTTATGATTTCATTAGTCTGCTGCCACTGTCATACCCTGTCAAATTTTCCCTACATTCTCCTGTGAGGTACAGAATCAATGGCCTAACTTAAAATCACACATGCACCTCCTGTGCTCCTCTGCTGGCCCACAGACAGTGTTGGATAAGGCTGGGATGCTGAGGACACCACTCATGAAGTAGTGACACTGGCAGTCCACAAGAGAATTAGCATTTTGGAACTTCATCACCTTGTTCCATGGAATACTTTCCATGACTTTCCCTGTGACTGAAATGTGACCAAAAGGCTTATAGTTACATAGGACTTTTATATTTATAGACGCAAAGGAACCACCTGTTCTGCAGTACTTCTGGTTACTATGGAGAAACTGCACAGGTGGGACAGTAGTGTGCTGTTCACCTCTGCAAAATCTCTTGTCAACCTGGGATGCAACTCATGGGGACCTTGCACTTTACTTGCTGTGCATATCGGAGGTTATCACCTATTTATCTTCTAGTCAGAGTCCCATCTGCCCCCTTGCCTCTACCTTACTTGCTCTGTCCCTTAGTGTTGGCACTCTGCCCAGTTTTTTTAGTTAAAAAGGGATGAAGAACTTTATTATTTCTGCCTTAGCTATGCAATTTTCAGGCATACCTATAACTTTCCCATAAAGTATGCACCTGGCAATTTTCTCTGTTTTCCTTGGTGTTTCTAAATTATCAATTTTGTGCATAACTGTCATGCTAATCTAACAGCGATCTTCATTAAAGGTACCATAAGCTTAGAGATTATTTTTATTGCTTTTATTATGTACAATCCTCAGAAAACATCCTGTTCTTCACACCTCATCATTCTTTAAGCCGTCCACTGTTCACTGCTCATATGTCTTACCTCTCTTTCCTTCTGCCTAGTTAGCTATTTATTCTTCTTCTCACATTACCTTTTTGTTCTAATACAAGATTTAATTTCTTTCCTCACACGTCCGTTAATACTTCTACACATCTAACTGCTCTTCACTGGCTGGTGGTTCTAGTAACCCTTCCATTTTGTATTACTGTATCTCTAAACAAACTAAAGTCTAGAGGCCGCTGAGCCAAGTGGAGGCATCACAGTATAAAAAAATCTGCTGCACTGTGTTTAAAACATGACAAAGAACAAAACTAGACAATGTCACTGGAAGAAAATCTTTAACCTTTGTCTAAAGATTGTCAAATTAAGCATTTTGAGAGGTGTCATTCTTTGCAAATGCTTGGAATAAGATATAAGACATAATAATCTCATTTTTTGAGGACTCAAAATGTATTACAGGAAAGAGAAAGCCACCCAAAATGAAAAACAAAAGTTGTCTCACCACCATGCATTTTGGTTACAACAAAATATAACATAATGACTACTTAAATTGTTGCAAGGACACTAGCACAGGACATCGGGATAAGAGAACAAACGTGTGAATGTTCAGTATGTTGCTTTTGTGGTTCTTTAATACATTCACATATTATATGATGAAAGTGAAAATAAAAACAATTGTGTTTATGACTATTCACCATTCATGCACCTTTTGCATTATGGAGTCTTAGTTGATTTCCTAAATTTGAAAAATATATATGAAGTCAAAGGTACACAAATTAGAAAATCAGTCACTGTTATACTGCATCTGAATTACTCAGACATGGATACAAGCCTGACAAAGCTAGATGTTTATATAATTAGCTGCTTTTACACACTGGCTGCACTTATGTTCAGCCCCGTCTGACACTAACTTATAATGTCTACAAGCATTTGGCACTTACGACACAATGCAGCGCTTCTTAGTACAATCTGGAGCAGATATTTAGGGAGTTGAGGCCTGTTTCTCATTTAGATGTGTTTAATGCCAGCAGACTGCTGTTTTCACTGTTATATCTGCCTGCCCTGTATGTATATGACAGACTGAGTTTTTGTACCTTAAAACATGACACAGTGCTAGTGTACCTGTATGTTTTTCTTGTCTCTTCCAGACAAATGCACCTCCCACTAAAGCATCTGTTAATTCCTTCTCCCTTTTTAAACTAGATGCGGGTACATTCCATTGTCTGCTGAAACACTCGTGTGTCTCCCATGACACTGACTGTGCTGTTATTGCCACAAACACTAATCTTGCTTTTTAGGTTCTCTCCATCCTTTTTCCTGTGCCTTATGCTGTCCTTTATTTCTACCAGTATTGGAAAGAAGATGAAACAGGAAGAGTGTCACTGGTGGAGAGCTTGTTTTAGTTTTTCTATCCTTTCTCTTTGCTCATTTAGTTGTCATTCACAGACACAGCTTTTTCTCTGTAAACTCATTTGACCAAATTTGATCTAATTGTGTAGACTGAATCAAAACTTAATTCCCTCTTCTTCATCTCTAGCTGTTAGAAGATTGTTTTGATTTTACAGCAATGCACAAACCACATACCAGCAGACTCTGCATGGGTTGTAAGCCTCAAAACTGTGAAACACACATAGAAAAAGGCTTCCATTTCTGTCTCAAACAATAAGATAAGAAATATGGGAAGGCATAGAATCATAAGCTCATAGTACGCTCTTGACTGATTAGATCATTTATAGTCTAGCCACTAAAGTTCCACTAAATGCTTGACTTTAATTATGAGTACGTTTTGCTACTTGCTTCTTCTTTCTGTGAGGGTGAGAAGGGCCAGATATAGGTGGAAGTTACAGTTTTCCATTCATTTATCATGTTTGTATTTGATGAAGCTAGAAGCTGCTTTGAAATGTGCAAAGGGGAAGTTTGTTCTGGTGGAGAGGAATTCTTTGAGAGTGGTATTCTCCCAACCAACAAATTCTGTTTATGCTTTAGTGGAGATTCTGTTATTTTGAACGGATGTTTATGATGATATGTGTTTTGCAAATGCGAAGAAGGTTACACAGGACTGGGTGATGCAAGTCATTGTGGACAATACAGAGGTGACCCCTTAAGAATATGTACAAAAATGGAGAAGAGTGCCTTAAGGAGGTCTGCATAGCACTTTGACACTGCTCTCCTAACCTCCCTTTGCCAGGAAGTGCAGGAATCTTAGGTTAAGTCACATGTATGGACAGATACATATCAAGAGGGGCATTATACTCTATTATGGCTGTGATAAGGAAGGACTAGAAAGGGATAATAACTTAATTTGACCTGAAAGATACACTGCTGGTAATTAACTGGGCTAGACAGAAGGACTTCCTGACAACAGTCAATATATACTGGTCAAGGGAGAGTTTATTGTCAACAATAGTGCCCAGGTTCCTAATGACTATATCAGTTTTAAGAGGGGTGCCATTTATATGGTAGTTGCATGAGCGCTAATATTTCCTTAAGAATATGATACAGCATTTCTTGTCAGCTAGCTTTTACTCATGTTCCTGGCATAATTTATTTGTATGTGTTATGTCTTCTTGGGGGATCTGGAAGTTCACTGGAAAGTTTATGGTGGCTCCAAGTTTCTAGTCATTCGCTTTGAAATCAGAGATGTAAACACCAAACAGAAGTGGCCTCATAACAGATCCCTTTGGGATTCCACTAGCGACAAGCCTTTTAGATGAGCATGTGCCTCCTAAACAGATTGGGTTCTGTTTGCAATCCAATTTGCTATCTAGTGGGAAAAGTACGTTTTTGCATTTCAGTGGGTTAGTTTGTCGATAATGCCAGAATGTGGGATGGTATCAAAGGCCTTTGCCAGCTCAGGATACGTGTATGGACTGATTTGTCTTCTTCCAAAACCACATTGACTTTTCAAAAAGGTCTCCTAAGTATAGGAGGCAGGAAAACTGGTTGAATCCAGGGACTGTAGGCTGCCAGTGTCATTGTTTGAGTTCTATAATAATATATTCCATAGCTTTGCAGATAATTCTGGTTGGAGGAATCAACACAGTCGTATGCAGCAGAAATGTAGCCATAATACACCACTAACCACAGATTAAAAAAACTAAACTGTCCCCTTTGGCAGAGGCGCCCTTGACCTGCTGTGATCTCACTGTATAGCTGTGTTACATAATATTATGGTGATCAGTTGGCCTCAGCAGCTTTGGCTGTTTTTCTTCTTAAAGCCCATGTAATCCCACAATAGCAGGCTGTGTATTCCTCATGTTACTCCTCATTGTATACTACAGATCTTTGTTAATCATTAATACTGGTTTGTGCATTGCTATGCTTAAAGGAGATGGACATTTATAAACTGCACTGTCACTCCACCAATAATTTCTAATCAATATATTTGCAGGCGGTTCATTTTTATGAAAGCACACCACACGGCCTCGGCTTTTGTTTCTTTATTTCCTAAAGGAGCAGCTCACACACAGAAGGTGCTATGAAGGTACAGTACTGCAACTGGAAATGAAAGAGACTCATAAGCTTTTCTTTTGTTGGTTTGATAAAACTTAGAAGGTAGGAATGATTCAAATGAATCAAACAACATGAAGAATGAACAGATTTCTAAAACATTTTACATGTGATTTCCTTTACTCTGCTTTCTGAATAATATCTAAAAAGATTTTTAAGAATGTTGAAAGCGTACCTTTGTGGTATCTGTAAAATGCTACATCACATATCATAATCATTTAGTAACCATTACCTTCTTATACCATAATTCAAATGGTTGCATCTGTCTGTAGCAATGGAAGGATTAAAAGTACTCCTTCTTTTACTGAATTTAAACAGTAAATACAAGGCAATATATAAAATACCCATTGTGTATAGATATATTCTTGTAATACATGAAACACTGCCAAATTCAGTGAAGTAATCACAAAACAGAAAAAAAGCTTTCACCTTTTTTGTCTTGTCTGAACTTTCACTGCTGGAATATCCATATGATATATTTTGTCTGTCATTGGTTGACCCATCTATAATAAGTTAATACTTTCTCATATCTAACACCCGTCACATTTCTTTTTCTTCACTCCTTGTTTATTTCCCAGGATGCCTTACGTACCTGTTATTTATCTTATCTTAGGCCCTTAAATATTATACAAATTAATAGATAAAAGTTACACTACAGTGATAAATGGGGTCACATGAAAAAGAATGCGAATTGTTTTGTGATAAAATAAAAAAAAACTTGAAAGTTGCTATTGTCACTCTGTAAGGACTGTCTTCAGTTTAAGAAATCTGGATTTTAGAAGGTAAAGACTGTATGTCTGGTTAGTATGCATCGGGAAGTACTATGTACTAATGAGTTTCTATAGACACGGGCAGAATGTCACATGGGTTTGTTAAAGTTTGGAGATAATGGAATTAATTGGCGGAAAACCAGCAGTTTTCTCAAAGTACACTATAATTCATACATTTTCAGAGGTTGTAAATAGTATAAGTTAAACACTGGGCCTAAGAGGAATGTATAAGCTAATGCTGATTACATTGTATGTGTTCTTGAATGCTAGAAATTGGTTTGGACTTTTCTAAGTATTTAAAAAAAACTCTCTTCCCATCTGAAGTGATGCCAGATCAGCATCTCATGAAGGATTTACAAAAGAGTCTTTACTTTACGGCCTTTTAGCTGTCATCACAATGATCCTGATGGATAAAAGCTGCCTCCATCACAAGCTGCAGCCCTGAACTTCCAGCTGTATTAACCACACACTTTGATAAAACAGTTTTGACAATGTTATGTCCAGCAGTGGTATCACCTGAAGGTAGGAAAGACCTTTTATTGCTGACCATGATTTTTTTGTCCTTCTCTGACATCACATTTTATTCCATTTTACTTCTCTGGCAATGCTTTAGCATGAACTTGGATTCCATTTCAGGAGACTGATTGTCTTCCTCTCCTGTTCTAGCCAGCTTGTATTACAGTTCTAGCATATATGAAGTTATTTCTCAGACCTCTCTTTTTTTATTCTCAGAGGGGATGGTGTTGCATTGTTTGGCATTTACTTTGAGCCATTTCTTTTCTAAGTCCCAAAAACTGACTTTACTTAACTCCTGATTTATGAGGTTGATGATAATGATGCCGTCCCTAGCTTTACAGATGTGACTCATAAAGCTAATGCATTTGTAGCTGTTAGGTTTGTGATGTGTCTGCCATTATGGAGGGACATTACTACAGCATTGTGCCAATATTCAGGTACATAACCTGTAGCATGGCTTAGGTTAAACAGTTTGAGGAGTGAATTATTTAGCATATATTTAACACTGTTACTAGACAATGTAGACAAAGTGGTCTACGTCATTCAGAGTACTTTAAGAATCTGTTCCTTAGTGGTACTAGGGATGGAGGACTGGTGATCTGGGGATAGTTTGAGCACAGTTGATAGGTGCAGAGAAGAAAGTTGCTGCAAATTTGCCATCTAGTATGTCTGCAATGTTTTTTGGGTTAGAATGGGAAGCACTATTATGTAAAACTTTAGAGCAGTATTAAGGGATATTTCTTAGTTTTCTTTCATAGCCAAAGAAGTTCTTTTAGTTATTCTTGTGATGCCTTGTCAATCTTTATAGTTGCTTTCAGTTTCTTAGTGAGGTAGATAACACAATTCTGATGCTGTGCGGTTCTGGCACTACAGGGAAGTTTAAGGAGTTTCCTCCTTTTGTTATCTAGTTTATTTATATCGGCAGATCTTAATTTTGATTTTGCCATTATGTTTGGTTTTGGAAGGGACTGCCAAGTCAATCCATTTATGTAAATGGGCATAAAATAATTGGTGTAGCTGACATGGGTCAACCTTGAAGATGACATAGATAAATTTAGAGAGTTCATCATATATTTGTATGATGTTTGCCTTTCTGAAGTCTAAGAGGGTGGTTTTGGTTACTGAAGGAGTGTAACTGCTGAGGAAAAATCAGATTATGGTTGGACTTTACTAGTAAAGGAACAACTATGGAATAGGAGCAGACAGGGGTCAAGTTTGTGAGTACCATGTCAAGAATATGTAGGAACATTTTGTTTACCTAACCCAGGAATTGATGACCATACCCAATGTTGGAATTGCAAGTGCTCCAGTCAATGGAAGGATAGTTAAAGTCACCAAAAATTAAAGAGCCCTTGCTTATAGGGAAATCTTCTTAGGAATATAGGAATTTATCATGGTTATCTGGAGCCATAGAGGGAAGTCAGTAGCAGGCTGAGATGGATATTTGATTTCCGTAATGTGTCCAGCTTTTTTTTCTTGTGAAGCATATATTAGAAATAAAAGTTGTTTAGGCACAGCATGGAATGTAAATAGCTGTATGGATGTGGAATCGGTGCTGCTCTGTAGTTGACTAATTTGAAGAACAGAATGGAAAATAGTGCGCCACTGGTGATTTGTGCCTCCTCCCAAAGATCGTAACTTTCTTATCTCTAGTTTTGTCACCTCATGGCTTGCCTTGCCTTTCCATTTCTGAGGCAATCAGTGCAGTGTCCCTCATAACTTAGTAGTAGGTTGAGACCTGGCCAAGTGTCCCTTATAACTTAGTAGTAGGTTAGGACCTGCCTCAGTGTCCCTAATAACTTAGTAGTAGGTCAGGACCTGTCCTAGTGTCCCTCATAACTTAGTAGTATGCCGGAACCTGCACCAGTGTCCCTCATAACTTAGTAGTAGGTCATAGTAGGTCAGGAGCTGCCCCAGTGTCCCTCATAACTTAGTAGTAGGTTGGGACCTGCCCCAGTGTCCCTCATAACTTAGTAGTAGGTTAGGACCTGCCCCAGTGTCCCTAATAACTTAGTAGTAGGTCAGGACCTGTCCCAGTGTCCCTCATAACTTAGTAGTATGCCAGAACCTGCACCAGTGTCCCTCATAACTTAGTAGTAGGTCATAGTAGGTCAGGACCTGCCCCAGTGTCCCTCATAACTTACTAGTAGGTCAGGACCTGCCCCAGTGGCCCTCATAACTTAGTAGTATGCCGGAACCTGCACCAGTAACCCTCATAACTTAGTAATATGCTGGAACCTGCACCAGTATCCCTCATAACTTAGTAGTAGGTCAGGATCTTTCCCAGTGTCCCTCATAACTTAGTAGTAGGTCAGGACCTGCCCCAGTGGCCCTAATAACTTAGTGGTAGGTCAGGATCTGCCCCAGTGTCCCTCATAACTTAGTAGTATGTCAGAACCTGCACCAGTGTCCCTCATAACTTAGTAGTAGGTCAGGACGTGCCAGGTGTCCCTTATAACTTAGTTGTAGGTCGGGACTTGCATCAGTGTCCCTCATAAGTTAGTAACAGGTCAGGATCTGCCCCAGTGTCCCTCATAACTTAGTAGTAGGTTGGGACCTGCGCAAGTGTCCCTCATAACTTAGCAGCAGGTTGGGACCTGCCCCAGTGACCTCATAACTTAGTAGTAGGTCGGGACCTGCACCAGTGCCCCTCATAACTTAGTAGTAGTTTGGGACCTGCACCATTGTCCCTCATAACTTAGTTGTAGGTCAGGACCTGCACCTCTGCCCAAAATAACTTAGTAGTAGGTCAGGACCTGCTCCAGTGTCCCTTATAATGTAAGAGTAGGTCAGGACCTGCAAAGCTGAGTCCACAGAGGCATATAGGATACGAAATCTGCTTGACAGGTAGGCACATACTTTGTGAGCATAGTACATATTCTTTACATCAGAAAATGATTTAGGTTACTGACAAAATAGAGCATTATGATCAAGGTCTCTGATCATAACCAGCTTCTTATGTGTTTGAGATGTGGATGTCAAAACCTTCACCTCAAGTGAAAAGCTCAATAGTTGAACTTTGACATCCATGTTGAGAACAAATAATGACAACATAATAATTGGAAGAAACTGTCATATTTCATTGTAGTGCATGCAGCTTTACCTGCTCCCATGCACTACAATAGTTAGAAAAATAGTGCAGGAGTGAAAGTTGTGATGTACTTACTGCAGTCACATGAGAGTAGCCACTTCAGAAGAGCAGTGGGGAGAGAAAATCGTGCCTTCAAGCACTTCATTCACTGTTTAACAGCTTTTAAAGATAGTTGTACTACTCAGCACTCTTATTTGATGGCAGCTGACTTTCCGTAATGTTTTAGCTTGAGACCAGAGCTTATTAGCAGTGAGAAATGCTTATTAAAGTGCTGTCTTTTCCATGATTTAGAAACATCACCACAGCACTCTGTGTATTACAGTTCCTTCAAGTATACTGGTTACTTTCTGATGCAAGTGAAAATAGCAAACCTTTGAAGATGGATATAACCTCATTACTATATATAGTATTGAATTATATAATTTTTGTTGCAAATTGTGTACGATTTTTGCATTTTATTTTCTTGAGAAGTAGGACCCCATGAAAATGTTCCTGGAGCTGAAAACTCCTTCAATAACTTCATGAAAGATTGAATACACAATGCCTCACTACCTAATTTAATGAGAGATTGTTCAGAAACAAATATTCCCCAGTGGAATTGATGTTCCAAAACCAGTGCTGGTACAACTAAATAGCAGGAAGAAAATCAGCGCCCACTACCTGACCGAAAAGACTTTATTGATACTAATTCCAAAATTGTGCAAGAGCTGGGAAAGGGCATATACCTACTCCTAGCTGGGGTCTATATTAAATCATCGAACACTTAGAAAAGTGAACAATGATTTATCGACCCCATATAAGCGAAAGCTTACAAACTCGGATGCTTAGAACAGCGATTTGTTTTCCAAGGGAAAAAAAATAGCTGTTCCAAAAACAAAAATACTTAAAACAAAACATAAAGTGGGGGGTTGTGCCCCTCCACACCCCCCTACTTAAATATACCAACTCTGAGATCACACTACAGTGACAAAAATGGCAAAGTAATGGATGCGGCCAAGCAATTTCTTTCCCAGGGAAAGAATTCACTTATATGCTGCTTCATCATTTTGCCTTTTCGTCTTTTCAAGTTCGACCAAGACAGATTCGAAAGAATGCATCTTTGGTCATCAAATAGGAACCCCCTAGCTGGACAGTGACCTCCCAAACCACTTACAAACTTGTAAAACCAAATAGTCCACAGCGACTAAAAGTCACTCCACAAAAGTCAAAAGTGGCAATCCAGTCCCTCTTATCAGGGAGAAAACAATGGAATCAATAGAATGTAAAAACAAGACCACTTCTATTTATTAGTTACCTTAATTTTTCCCAACTAGAGGGACTGGATTGACATTTTTGACATTTATGGAGTGATGTTGAGTGGTTGTGGACTATTTAGTTGGACAGTAACCTCCTACAAAGTAATGCCAGCATTCTGTGAGCATTCACGTTTGAAATTAACAATGTTCGACAATAAGAATTATCATCTATCTATATAGATAAATATATATATATATATATATATATATATATATATATATATATTTTTTTATATATATATATATATATCTATATATATATATATATATATATATATATATATACACACACACACACAATCGATGCATATATAGATAGATACAAATAATATGGGTTTATATCATATTATTGACTTTCTGAAAATTAAAATTCATATGGTTGAGACTATATGTTTGAGTTTCTGAAAACTCGAATGTAAAAAAAAAAAAAAATCTAAACAAATCTACATTTTTGCACTCCCACCCCCCTGCAAATTATATATACCACCTCTGAGATCACATTGCAGTGGGGAAAGGGTAAATTCCCATTAAAGCATGTCCATGTACAGTACAGTGGGGATCAGGGAATTTACACTTTTTTCCACCATAGTGCAATCTCAGAGTTGGTACATACATGGATGTACTTCAGGAGATCAAAATGCCATAACGCCGAAATTTAAAAAAACAAGATGAAAAGATTGGAAAGGAACTTTAACGAATTTTAACATTGCCAAAATTGAATCACCTAATGCGCATGTCTGGAAGAACCACGAAGATCGAGCCAAACTCAGATAAACAACCTACACATTCAAACACATCAATTAAAAAAAAAATACCTTTTTCCATATTTTTGCAGTGGGGGGGTAAGCCCCCCTGCACCCCCATGCGGGTTATGCAAGTTATATATGCCAACTTCGAGATTGCACTACAGTGGGGAAAAGGGTGAATTTTCTGATCCTCACTGTACCCCAATCTTTATTCACAATCATTAAATGTGTAAAGTTTTTCACTTACATATTATGCTTAAATGAAGAAGATGTTTTTGTAACTGCAGCGCAATCTCTGTTCTAAACCTCCATGGTGCTTTTGGACATGCACATCAAATGATTAAATTTTTAACAGTTTTGGCAATGTTAAAATTCCTTAAAGTTCATCATTTCTGATCTTTTTGTCTCATTTTTTAAAATGTCGGCATTATGGCATTTCAATCTACTGAATAGATCTATACATATATATATATATATATATATATATATATATATATATATATATATACACACAATTGCAGAGGGTATGGGGGCTGCACATGGGAGTTAACATAGATTTTTTTTTTTTGCATTTGAGCTTTTTGAAACTTGAACATATGGTCTTGACCATATGGATTTCAGGTTTCCAAAACTTGATAATATGATATCAGTCCATTACCTCGGGGATCACTTCAGTGGCTCTGCTGGACAGAGGCACAGGGAACTAATCTAAGGGGGCAGCGAAAGCCAACACATTCTGGCTAGGCTTATTAATGCCTTCGGGCAGATAGCCTAGTACCTACCTATGAGCCTATGAACCTATACATACACACACACACACACACACACACACACACACACACACACACACACACACACACACACACATCTAATACATCAGTATGTGTGTGTGGGTGTTATCTAAAATACATTTTACTTTAGGTTATATCATCAGAGAGTACATGGAGAATGTAGGAGTGAAGCTTATGCCAATATAAACAATATTGAAGTTCCCTGATTTTTAACGCTTCTTTTAAAACTTCTTTTAAAATTAAATTATTTGATGACTCAACTTGATAATAACAGTTTCCTTTATTTCATTTTTGCTAAAGTGGTAATTACAGTGTGCAGTAAGAGCAGTCATTGTACTACTATTTTCAGGCAATTTAACAGGAAAAGTGTTTTTGAAATCTGTTAGGACAAACATACAAATTAGTTGTCATTCAAGCAGTTCTCTGATGTAGTAGCATCGGTGCATGAACTGCTGTTCCTTATATGTCTTCCACACCAGGACTATAGATTTCTTGTAGTATTTCATTTTATTACTTTAAATGGACATTGTCTGTAACATTAATTGACTATTTTAGTGTATATTTACATATATCTCCTATGCCAGTGATGGTAAACCTTTATGCTTAGTGTGTCAAAAATTCAGACAATGCATATCATGACTCTGTTGGCATGTCACCCCCCCCACCCCCCCAAACAAAAGATAAACAATTCTTTACATATTCATTTATTTAAAAAAAATGCAGTCCAATCATGTCTGCTGCTATGTATTATAAAAGTAAAAGAAAAATCAGTGACTTACAGTTGGGAAAACGATATGCACACTGATAACTGGGCTTAAAATAGTGCACCAAAAAATTACCCTACTTTTAACAGTAATTTTGAATTGAACTGAATAAATATGGAACACATTGCATTTGATTTCATTAATATCAATTAATGACTTTTTTGTTGCTGAGGTTTTAATAGATAAGTGCAGGGTCACATATTTCTTGTATTTTTGCTCATTCAGATTCTTTGGTAACTTGGGTGTTGGTGAATGCTGGTGTGTCACCCAAAATGTCGTGGTGTGTCACCTTTGACACGCATGTCATAGGTTCGCCATCACTATCCTAGGCTGAGTGAAGAAGACAATATGAATGCCCTTTCTGTGAAGCAGTGTGAAATGATAGTCTCACAAAGCAACTTAGATTTTTTTTTTTGTTTTTGACTTTTGGTAAGGCAAGCTAAGGCTGGTATAACACTAAGCATGATTTCACTCCTCCACCCTCCACTTATATAATATAATCAGCCGAGTGGTTACTGCACACTTAAAAAAAAAGAGTTACCTAATGCAACACATCTCAGTTTATTAAACATCTATCTATATATTCTTTAATGTTTTTGAAGCAATATGAGTCTCTGAAGCTGTGAAGCTGCCTGAGCTGGCTGGTACTCTCTGTATCTCAGTCTGAAAAAAGATTAAAAAGACAGACTGACACACGCACACACACACACACACACACACACACACACACACACACACACACACACACACACACACACACACACACACACACACACACACACACACACACACACACATTGATTCAGCTACTTTCATGCCCCTATAGACATGCACACACCACCACATGCAGACACTTTCACAGTCCCATGGTTCGGCAGTAGTTACTTGTACCCTGAATAGGAGAACACGGTCAGTACTCACTTTTTCTACAAACAGAATAAAAAATTACTGCCAGAGCAGTTTCTCTGAAATACTGTGCTGAGTTAGTCCAGAATTGAGAACATTTCCAGGAGGAGAACCCACAGCTAATTGGTATCAGCCACTCCCCTGAACTGCATCATTAGCATGCATATTAGTATGTAGGTTTCCCAGTGAGACTGCTTAGTCACACTATGGACCTACCTGGTGAAATCATACCCAGAGACCAGTCTGAAATGACTGAAAAGACCCGAATGTCTGAAAAGATCAACTGTGATACAGAAACCTTCTAAATTAAGGCTTCCACAGCACAGTGACACAATGGAATTCCCCAGGCAAAGGTAATTAGGATCCATCTAAGTCTGGGGAGGCAGCAATAAAGGCATGAGCCCCTAACAGCAGATGGATGCCTAGGCATAGGCAAGCAATAAAGCTCCTCCATGGCTGTCTGGAGGACTTCCTCCTCCAGTTGGTTCTCATGCTTCACATGGATTGGGGCTCCATCATATCAAAAATAAATGGGCTCCATATCCATTAAAGGAGAGCCTGGTAGCCAACAGACACAGAAGTGAGAAAACACATAGGAAACAAAACACACCAAATGTAAAGTCCAATGTTGTACAAGTAGACCATGTCTCAACAGATATGACATTTGGAAAAAACTCAGCTGATTGAATAACTTTTCTCAATACAACTATCCCCAAACATCCTCCTTCTGGGGAATTTAACCTACCCTTAGATGCTATGACCTTGTGATATGTAGTTGGGGGATGAGGACATTACCTGCCACATAAGGCAGAATGCCTCCCATTCTACTATTCAGAAGATTATAGGTAAAACAGTTTGGCAAAGTAGACAAGATGAATCATGTTGCAGCAAACTGAGCAGAGTACCCTCTTTGCCAGTTCTATTACAGATGACTTGTAAAAGTGAACAACATTAAAAATAGTACATTATTATTTTCTTGTTTTTAGAGCCCAACAAGTATTGCAAGTGAATAAAGCAAAAACAGAACATTTTCAGACTGGTAAACTGGGGAAGGTACGGAAGCCCCTATTCCTCCAGGAAGTATGTATATTACAACAAGTTATGACCAAAAGAACCATCTCAAATGTTCATGGAGATCACCAAGATACTTCTTTTCTTGGAGTTTCAAAATGTCCTAGTAAATATTCCAGCACATTAGAAGAAAGATTAGGTAGAGTTTTAAACTGATAAACATTTTTAGAAACCTCACTTAGTGACAACTCTAGGAAAAGTAAATTGCTTGCTTCCACATATTGTTTCAAATGCAATGGAAGGCTGACTTAAGAGCTTTTTATACTCATTAATATTTAGTAATATATCTCATGCTAATTAAAATAAGGTTCAGTGCTAGTTATTTATTGTCCAGCTCAAATCTCACATGAAAGTTATTGTGAAAAAAGGGAGATACTGCCAGCACAGCTATCTGGAATTTTGTAAATAAGTATATGTCAGTTGTGAATATCAATGAGATTTATATATGATGCTTGTGTTACAACTGTATTCGAACTGTATGTCATGTGTATATCAAACTAGGTTTGTACAGACATGAGTGTTGAAAAGATATTTTATAAAGTGCCTGTGCTTAAAATGTAACCTCAGCATGCCCTACTGGAATAGAACAGAAATGTACATGCACTATTGCAACTGTTTAAATGTATTTATTTATTTATTACTTTTGTTTATTACTTTTGTTAACCAGGTAGTGTCTGACTGGGCCAGGAGCCTGTTTTCAGTGGGGACCCGAGGAGAAAAGGACACAGGATTACAGAAAAGATATTTTTGCAACAGACCACAATGCAGGCAATAGTACAATATAATCAATAGAACAATACAAGCAATAGTACAAAACCAGCAATTGCTCAATACAAGTAGTAGAATAATTTCTATGTAAGCACAATTAATAAATATATGATAGGAGTAATGCTGGGAACAGTAGTAGAAGATGGTTAATAATTATCCAGGAGAGTAGCAAGAGCATAGCCAATGATTAGTTAGGTGTTCCTTTAGGAGTGATTTGAACTGATTGTGGTTAGGGTTTTTTTTATTGTCTCTCGATGAGTGTTCCAGAGTTTGGATATCTTGTGAGAATAGAGGGAGTCACCATGAATGTTGTGGGAGTTGGCAAACTTGAGTAACAATTTGTCAGAAGATCTAAGAATTCTAAGATTGTTACTAGGTTGGACTAAGTAGGAGATCACAGGGCACTTGCTGGGGTGATAGATAATTTTGTTGGTTAAGGTTAGCTGATTAAATAATAAAAGGTTGGGGAGCTGTAGCTAGTCTAACTGTGAGAGAGCTGCACAGTGGTGATATCTGAATGGATGATTAGTGGCATATTTGGCAGTCTTGTTGCAGCATGCTTCAAGGTTGCTGAGGTCTGATTTTCTAAGGTTTGTGAATATAAGTAAACCATACAGGAAGGAGGATAGCAGGTGTGTGCGAGTAGTGGCAAAACTGGCACTGTGAGTTAAGAAGGTTTGGCCCTGTATAGGGTGCCAAGTTTTATGTGGACTTTTTTGATAGTTTATGCAATATGTATATCAAATTTGAGGTTATTATCTATGGTAATACCTAAAAGTTTAGTGTGGTTAGTGGGGACTATATTAGTACCATTTGCAGAGGTAATAGAGAAAGTGGGCATGGAAGCTTCTGTTTTTTTTTTTTTTGTTACTGAAAACTAGGATTTTTTTTTGTTGGGATTTAAAATGAGTTGGTGGTGAGAGAGGTATGTTTCTATGTCCTGAAGAGATGATTGCATTTTTTGTTGTAGTTCTTTGGGTGAGGTGGCAGAGCAGATAAGTGTAACATCATTGGCATACTGTACTATGGAGGCAAGTTGGGTTGCTGAACTAAGATTATTTGTGAATATGATAAAAAGAAGAGGGGCAAGTATAGAGCCTTGTGTTACACCCACAGTGATGGGGAGTAGGGGGGAAAGGGAGTTTTCCCATTTTGTAGCCTGTTGTTGATTAGAAAGATAGCTATAGAACTGAGTTAGTGTTGGAGGACTAAGGCCATAGGAAGACAGTTTATTAAGTAGTAGCTGGTGGGATAAGGTGTTAATGGCTTTGGATATATCATGAAATATGGAAGAAACCAGCTGGCCTTCATTCATGAAATGATGGATGGTGTTAGTAAGCGCTAGGAGGGTGGTACTGGTACTATGTTTAGGTCTAAAGCCGTGCTGAGTACTGAAAATGTATATATTTTAACAATGGAAACTGGAACACAGGAAGTTAACTTCAGTGCAGCAAAATTTCAGAAAAATACCTGAAATTAAATTACTTTATGACAGCTACAGACACAATGTCTATGCTGAAAAGCTTTCTGTATTGTCTTCGCAGTGAACTAATTACAATTGTTTTATGACTTCCAGCATCTGCCAAAGATCTGAGGTCTATGTATTTTCACAGGTAGAGGCTAAATACTGCTAGCTTCCAGTAGTGGGGTTTCACCTAGGACAGAGTCAGATGACAAGAAATTATGTCATTCTGCAAGCCATCCCAGCAATAATATTTGAGATATTAATTTGAGAGGTCCCTTAGAGAGACACAGCATTCTGTATTCTGTCTTTGACCTGACAACAACTAGAAGATCCATTCATCACATCTGTCTTGCTCTGAAGTAAGTTAACTAGGGTATAGTAATTCTCTTACATTCAGTCAGGAATATAGCAAAGCTTAGTTAGGATGGTTTTCTTTATTTATTTGAGACTGTCTTGGATACAGTACAAATAGTAGAATAATTTCTATATAAGCACAATTAATAAATAGATGATAGGAGTAATGCTGGGAACAGTAGTAGAAGAGGGTTAATAATTATCCTGGAGAGTAGCAAGAGCATAGCCAATGATTAGTTAAGTGTTCCTTTAGGAGTGATTTGAACTGATTGTGTTTAGGGTTTTTTTTTATTGTCTCTCGATAAGTGTTCCAGAGTTTGGATATCTTGTGAGAATAGCTTTCTGATAGTGGAGCTTTTCTCCTCGGGCCTCTGCTGAAAATGGACATGTATCCAGCCAGACTAGCCCGGTTAACAAATGTAAAATAAAATAAATAAATAAAATAAATAAAAATAGAGTCACCATGACTGTTGTGGAAGTTGGCAACCTTGAGTAACTATTTGTTAGAAGATCTAAGAGCTCTAAGATTGTTACAAGGTTGGACTAAGTAGGAGATCACAGGGCACTTGCTGGGATGATAGATAATTTTGTGGGTTAAGGTTAGCTGATTAAATAATAAAAGGTTGGGGAGCTCTAGCTAGTCTAACTGTGAGAGAGCTGCACAGTGGTGAGATCTGAATGGATGATTAGTGGCATATTTGGCAATCTTGTTGTAGCATGCTTCAAGGTTGCTGAGGTCTGATTTTTCTAAGGTTTGTGAATATAAGTGAACCATATAGGAAGGAGGATAGCAGGTGTGTGCGAGCAGTGGCAAAATTGGCATTGCGAGTTAAGTAAGGTTTGGTCCTGTATAGGGTGCCAAGATTTATTAAAAGTTTAGTGTGGTTAGTGGGAACTATATTGGTACCATTTGCAGAGGTACTAGAGAAAGGGGGCATGGAAGCTTCTGTTTTTTTTTTGTTTTTTTTTTTTTTTTTTGTTGCTGAAAACTAGTATTTTTTTTGTTGGGATTTAAAATGAGTTGGTGGTGAGAGAGGTATGTTTCTATGTCCTGAAGAGATGATTACATTTATTGTAGTTCTTGGGGTGAGGAGGCAGAGCAGATAAGTGTAGCATCATTGACATACTGTACTATGGAGGCAAGTTGGGTTGCTGAAAAAAGATTATTTGTGAATATGATAAAAAGAAGAGAGGTGAGTATAGAGCCTTGTGTTACACCCATAGTAATGGGGAGTCGGGGGAAAGGGAGTTTTCCCATTTTGTAGCCTGCTGTTGATTGGAAAGATAGCTATGGAACCAAGTTAGTGTTGGAGGACTAAGGCCATAGGAAGACAATTTATTAAGTAGTAGCTGGTGGGATATGGTGTTAAACGCTTTGGACATATCGAGAAATATGGAAGAAACCAGCTGGCCTTCATTCATGAAATGATGGAGGGTGTTAGTGAATGTTAGGAGGGCAGTACTGGTACTATGTTTAGGTCTAAAGCTGTGCTGAGTACTGGAAATGTCTATATTTTAACAGTGGAAACTGGAACACAGGAAGTTAACTTCAGTGCAGCAAAATTTCAGAAAAATACCTGAAATTAAATTACTTTGTGACAGCTACAGACACAGTGTCTATGCTGAAAAGCTTTCTGTATTGTCTTTGCAGTGAACTAATTACAATTGTTTTATGACTTCCAGCATCTGCCAAAGATCTGAGGTCTATGTATTTTCACAGGTAGAGGCTAAATACTGCTAGCATCCAGCAGTGGGATTTCAGCTAGGACAGAGTCAGATGACAAGAAATGATGTCATTCTGCAAGCTATCCCAGCAATAATATTTGAGATATTAATTTGAGAGGTCCCTTAGAGAGACACAGCATTCTGTATTCTGTCTTTGACTTGACAATACCTAAAAGATCTATTCACCACATCTGTCTTGCTCTGAAGCAAGTTAACTAGGGTATAGTAATTCTCTTAAGTTCAGTCAGGAATATAGCAAAGTTTAGTTTAGATGGTTTTCTTTATTTATTTGAGACTGTCTTGGAATGTTGTTTTAAATATTTCCTGTGATTTTAAACTCTGATGTCACTGTGAATATATATTTAGTATTGTCTTATTCTTTATAATTTATTATTAAATATATTTACACCTTTCATGTGGCTGATCTTTGTAGAGCTATTTAAGTTTTGAGAGTATTGCATATTTATTTGTTAACCCTGTGGGCCACTCCTAATAGCTTCATTCTTGGTCAAACTGCCATTTGTATTAATAGTAACATTACACAGCAAGATTGGACACCCTTTGTTGAGGGCCTTAAAGGAGATGATAAAAGTTGGCTGGTGGCAGTAATAACTACATTATAGTCTGGGCAAAAGGGGGCACAGCTAGTAAACCTGTGCCAGCCTTTCCCAGGTGTGTGTGTATGTGTGTGTGTGTGTTAAGAGTGTTTGTGTGTGTGTGTAAATCAAACCTCAAAGATTGTGTGTGTCAGCTTCTTGGGCAGGCACACAAACCACTGGTTGGACAGAGAGGGTGCTGGAGGCCTTGGCTTGGCCACTCAGCTGAGATCTCAACTGTATAGCTGTGCCAGTGGGGAGTCTTATTGGGAATCTGGAAAAAGAGGCAGAAACCAGCCCCGGACTTACTTTGATATCTGTGTGCTCTTAAGGGAAATTGTACTTGATGCAGAAATACTGTGTGTGTACCTGTCATCCTCCTGGTGTATGTCCATCACTGTTGCCAGTGGTGAGGATTGAGGCTCCTTGATTACTGATCCAGTGGTGGGTCATCATAGTTATCACTGAGAATAAAATTAATTTCTTATTATTCTGAGTTGCAGGAAGAATCACAATATGGTAATTTAGAAATATTGTTCCTACATAAAATTATAGTTTCAAGTATTTTCTTCTCAGAGTTATTTGACGAAGGAGATATTTAACAAATTATGTGTCACACACTAAAGAATCCATGGGGTAAGATTTATAATCTATTAATAAAAGCAGGTTTCATAAACTTTGCTAATAAGACAGACATACCTGTAATTAGAACTTCAGTAAGATTATCATTTTGATGAGAAAAACTCCAGAAATGTACAGTTTTTACAATATCTAACAGTTGTCCTATATTTTATAATGGCACATTCCATCAATGCATGTTAGAGTGAATATAAGGTATTGAAAAGAATATTCAGATTCTGTGAATCGGGATTTTTCCAGTTAGTGGGTTTCAGGGTTGCCATGCTAAAGCTGGAGTTTTACTGTACACACAGGGGTGTAGGGTCACAGCCTTCACGCAGAAGCTGCAGATGGCATATCCATTCATTCATAAAATACAATTCTGGTATGTGTGTGTGTGTGTGTGTGTGTGTGTGTGTGTGTGTGTGTGTGTGTGTGTGTGTGTATGCCTCTGTGAGTGTGTGTGTGTATGTGGGTGGGCATTTTACTGTGGTGTCACTGTTTCAAGCTAGGGAACACAAGTCAATGTATCATTTCAAAGCACGAGATAATTACATAGATGTGATGTGCTGCTTTCAATGACTTATGCTTTGAAGGCGTATTTTTCGACAGCTGTGTCACCCTGACAGCCGACTCCTGTAGATTAAGGATGCTATGAGTTTAGAACGTGAACTTTGTTTGAGTTTTAACAGAAACAAAGTTTGATTCGTATGTTGTAGAAAGCAACAGCCTCCATCTCTTCAAATATTTACAGGTGTTGACAGTTTCTTTGATCCAATGTTCTGCAATGAGAAATTCACTCAGTGACAGCTGCTTTCAGGAAGACATGACTCTGAAACATTTTTCAGAGATTTCTAGTAAATCCCAAATTCTTATTTTAGAGGATGAGAAAATTCGTAATATCTTAGCGATGTATTAGTTGCACGTCCTCCAGTGCTGCAAGATTTCTACTGTGCAGGAATAAAATGACACATTACACAGTAACAAGGAACTAGTCAGGGATAATCAATTTAAAGTTCTTCAAGGATTTAACTTGGTGAATGTGATCTTTCAAAGGCCCACTCTGTATGCAACAGTTGTTTGTACATGTTTGTACATACACAGTTGCAGTTTTATTCTGTCACTGTATAAAACTATGCTAAGTGTTAAGTTGTAGATTGTTTTCATATATCCTGGCACTCTTGTTTACAAGATTATTATAAGGCACCTCAACATGCACTGTGTTTTAACTTCTATAGTTTATTACAGCCAGATTTTTTGGTTATGTCTTTGAGAAGATATAGCAGTATCTCCTTCCCGGATCATTACAGTTCACCATCTCTACAAAGACTTTGAAGACTTCATTATTTTGTCTTGGAAAATCCTTCCATTTGTTTTTATTGAATCATGTTTGTGTTGTTTAACAGCAAAACATTATGTCTTTACTGGTGTCTCTTTCAGTGGCATCAGTGTACATATAAACTGTTCCTACTGGCCTTTTCCTAATTTGTGTGTATTATCCAGTCAAAGGCCATGATACTGCAGTATACATTTACATGTATAAGAAGAAAAAACAACTTTTAATACATGTTGACAGAGTAAGTGGTGGTCTTTGTTGACTCTTCCCCATAATATTAAGAATATGTGCCTTAATAACCGGTAGGAATTGGTGCCTCTGCATGTTGCTCAGAATCCTCCTTTGAGCCTTCTTATTAAAAGAAGCATTCATTTTTTTGTCACTTTTAGAGAATATCAGTTGTTTAATTTCTGCCTTTCAAAAATGGGAGATGTAATTGTGTGCCCCTCTTGATAAAATATTGAAATTTTAATTAGATAGCAGCAATAAATTTGGGGCAGTATGTAATGGAGGTATGAACTGTGGATCTCCTTTTGAACTTTGTTTACATTTATTGTAGTCATTCCTTGGTATGGTGCTGTCAGGCTGCAAATTCCATGTATTACATCCTGACTGTGCCCTTGAAGGTGCACATTTGACAGGAAGATGCACACGGGACAGGAAGGTGCACATGGGATAGGACATACTTCAGGTAGACACTGAAGCAACACATGTTCAGCTTACTTATCCTGTGTCTGTACTAACATGGACCCAAAACAAACAGAAGCTGCTGTTAAAAAAGGACAACTAGTAGGACATGTACAATATTGCATGATAACTATAGGAATCAATCAGATGAGGTTAGAAAGGATTGGACAGAGAGATTAGATAAGCTATTCATAATGTAACAATGGGAGGATATATGTATGGCTCCCAAATATGCAACAGATTCTATAAGATTTAGGATTTTTGCTTGGAGGTGTTTGCATAGGTATTTTTATACCTCAAGCAGACTCCAAATAATTTTTCTTCAGGTAGATTGCAAATGTTGGAAGTGTGATGGGGAAGAAAGAGATAATTGGGAACATATTTTTCAGGAGTATAATGAGCTGGGAGACTTAAAAAATTCCCTGCAGACTACTCTGTCAGAAATAATGGGTGGGAAAATTGGTGTAACTAAGGAAATTATTTTTTTTTTAACTGTGATACAGAATCGGAATTGCCTAGAGATATTAAAGCCTTGCTGAGCTTAATTTTTGTGGCTGGCAAAAAAAGCAATAACTAGAAAATGGTCATAAAAGTGTAAACCAACCATACTAGAAGGAGCAAAATATAGTAAAAGAAATGAAAGAACTGGAAGTGGGATCTTTAGAAAAAGGAATAAGTGAATTACACAGAAAAAAATGGAAATTGTGGGAAAAAATACATGCAGAATAATGTTTTGGAGGAGGAATGAGGTTTAAGTGAAGGCAGGAATTAAATGAGCTTTTTATACAATATCCCCCTTAGGCATTTATTTATTTATTTATTTTACATTTGTTGACCGGGCTAGTCTAACTGGATACATGTCCATTTTCAGTAGAGGCCCGGGGAGAAAAGCTCCAGACAAAACATTTATACAAAATAAAGATTAATATTGGAAATTACATTAGCAATTTTAAACATTGAAAATCAGAGTATGGAGGGAAAAAAATAAGTAAATTGATCAAACAAAAGAAAAAGAATAATAATAATGTTTTTTTTTTTTTTTTTTTTTTTTTTGTAAATATTAAAATTCTATGCAAACCTTTGTAAACAGGAGAGAAATAGGAAGGTTGAAGAGGAAGTAGGTAGAAGAGAGGAGAAGTCAGAGAGCAAAGAAATGAGATCAGTAATCCACATTAGTGGGGTAAAGGGTCAAAGTGGACCCTAGGGAGTAGGAAGATAGAAGTGAAAGAGGAAGCAGTTAGTCAGGGTTTGTGCAGGGGCATATCCAGTGAGATTTTAGGTGAAGTTTGAGTCTTAGTTTAAAGAGAGAAAGGGATGGTATTTGAGTTAGGTCTGTTGGTAGGAGGTTCCAGTGTTTACCAACAGTGTTTGAGAAAATGCTATCACCTGACAAGTTATTAGACTTCATAGTACAGACAAGTAATCTAGTAGAGGAACGAAGTGAAGTTAGATTTGTGTATGGGGTGATAAGGTTAGTGAGAATTGGAGTATTTTTAGGCTGATAAAAGATTTTATGAGCAATGATGAGTTGGGAAAATGTTAGTAGGTTAGGTAATTCAAGCCAGTTGAGTTGCTTAAGATTAAGACAATGGTGTGTCTTGTATGGGTTGCTGGTAGCAAACCTGGCGATATTGTTATAGGCATGAGAAATTTTTTGGAGGTTAGTTCTTTTTAAATTAGTATAAATAGATGAAGCATAGAGAAGTGTAGAGATTAAGTGAGAGTGGGCAATGGTGGTTCTGGCTTGAGGAGTAAGGAAAGGTTTGATTCTGTATAAGGAACCAATTTTTCTGTTCACTGCTTGTATGGTGTTGGTAATGTGAATATCATAGGAGAGGTTGTTGTCGATAGTCACTCCTAGCAGTTTGGTAGATTGTTCAGGTGTTATCAGGGTGCCTTTGCTAGATACAATAGAGAGATCAGTAGGTGGGGACCTATTGGTAGGTGGAAATAGTAGCAGCTTGGTTTTTTTGGCATTGAGAAGAAGGCAACGTTTTAGGAACCATTCTTCAACCATGTTAAATACCCTTTGGGTTATGTAGTGGAGGTCAGAGGTGGAGCTAGCGGAGCATATAAGTGTGGAATCGTCGGCATATTGAATACAGGTGGCCTCAGGGACTGCAATGTGAAGGTCGTTGATAAAGAGAGAAAAAAGAAGAGGTCCTAGAATTGAGCCCTGGGGACTCCTATGGAGACTGGTAGAAGGGATGATAGTTTATTTTGCCAGACAACTGCTTGTTGCCTATTGTTAAGGTAAGATTTGAACCATTGAATAGCTGGGGGGTCGAGAGCCAGAAGTTCAAGGGTATTTATCAGTAGGGGATGGTTGACCATATCAAAAGCCTTTGACAAGTCGATGAAGAGAGCAGAAGAGAGGGTGCTGTTATTACGGTTTTTATTGATGGTATCAGTGAAGGATAGAAGGGCGGTGGTGGTGCTGTGAAATGGCCTAAAGCCATGTTGGCAAGTAGCCAAAATATTGTGTTTCATTAAGTGGTTAAGTAACTGATGGTGAATACATTTTTCCATGACTTTAGCTAAGGGTGAAAGAAGAGCAGTCTGTAGTTAGAATAGTCAGTGGATTTTCCACCTTTATGAAGTGGGATGATATGGGAGACCTTCCAAATATCTGGGATGATACCTTCATTAATGGTTCTATTTAGTAGGATGGATATGGGAAAGGCAATGGAATTTGCTGCTATTTGCAGATACTCAGCAGGTAGTTGGTCTGCTGAGGGGGAAGAAGGTTTAAGCTTTATGAGGATTTTATAGATAGAGTTAGTAGAGATGGGGTGGAATGTGAAAGTTGGTAGGGTTATAGAACTATGGGAAGTTTGGTTCATATTATCAGAAGAAAGCTGGCTAGCCAAGGACTGGATGGTCTCTGTAAAGTAGGTGTTGAAATTATTCGCAGTTTGGAGTGGGGTGTTTTGGTCAGCATCATGAGGAGATGGTGTACTACAGTGACCAGGTTTAAGGAGACTATTGATGCTTGCCCAGAATTTCTGAGGTTGCTTTTGGTGAGTTTGTTGAAGCTTGCTATAGTAGTTCTTTTTGTCAGATAGTATAGCCCTTTTTGTCATATTTCTTAATTGTCTAAAGATTTGTCTATCAGGAGAGGTTCTGTTAGTTCTCCAGTTATGCCAAGCCTTATTTCTTTGTAGTATTTTATTCTTAGTTTCAAGTGTTAGCCATGGGGCTGGTTTGAATTTCATTCTTATAGATCGTTGGGGCGCATGCCTATCTAGGATGGCAAGAAATTGTGAGTTAAAATATGTCACAGCTTCATTGAGTGGAAGGTTTTTAACAGGTTTCCAATCACAAGCTCTAAGTTCGTTCTGGAAGAGTTCGGGGTTGAATTGTTTCTTAGACTGAATTGTTCTATATGTTGGGGTGATAAAGATATCATTTTTTTGTCTTATTATGTAGATAAGCATGTGATCACTAAGATCGTCTGGTAAGGTACCCACCTTGTAAGTGGTTGGGTCTTTATTTGTGAGTATCCAGTCTAAGGTACTTTCTTTGTTATTAGGTTTGTTAATTCTGGTCGTTTGGTTGATAGTTTGGTTAAAACCATGAAGATTAATGTGTGTGGAGGGGTTAATGGTATTAATGGTTTTCCAGTCGTAATTGAAGTCACCTAGTACTATTGTTTCTTGTGGGTAGTTTGTAGACACCCATCCGAGGATTTCTTCAATAATTATGTTGTTTTTACCAGGGGGTAAATAGAGACAAATTATATAGATGGATTTTTTAAGGTTAATCTGCAGTTTAGAGATAAGGATTTCAGCTTTATTTTGCAAGGGTGGGATGTCATTAATAGAGGAGATCTGGAGTCCATTTTTGTAAAGGAGTGCTACTCCTCCTCCCTTACGCTTTAGGCAGTCCTGCCTTAGAATGTTGAAACCAGGAGGAATTATTTTGTTATCCTTGATTCCTGGCTTTAACCAAGTTTCTGTAAGGCAGAAAATGTCAATTGAGTGAGTTTCAAGTAGAGCGTGAATGTGGGCGATTTTGTTATTTATACTGCGAGTATTTAGGTGCGCTATTAGTAGGGAGTTAGTATGTTTATTTAGACTAGTGGGATTTTGGTCGGATGTGGGGTGGTTGTTTAGTGAAACTGCTATGGTAGGGCCTGGATTAGGGTGTATGTCCCCATCCTTTAAGAGATGTTTTGTGGGTGAGGATATGGGGATATGTGGGATGTTTGAGAGAAGTTTCCATTTCTTTGTGTTCAGGTTCAGTAGCTTTATATGGATACATCGATGGTATTGCGGTGACAAGTAACAAGGAGAGAAAGTTATGTTTATGTGTTTGTGGGAGTAGACTATATTTGGTGTGGTAATGTGTTTTGGAGGGAGGTTAGTGAGGAATAAATTGGGTCTCTCATAATGGGTGAGGAGGTAGGCAGAGGTAAGGATGGGTAAGAAGATTAATATGAGGGAGACATTTAGAGTGGGGACTGGATATAGTAGGCATCCTTAGAAGAATGTTAATATGAACTTCTTGTTGTGTGGTTGGAAAAGGATAAGGGGGGCCAGGTGGAAAAAGCAGGAAAAATTATAGGCAGGAAGGAGTCAAAGATGGTTGGGTGTAAAGTAACCAGTAGTAGAGAGTAGTAGTGACAGAGGTGTGGGAGGAAAGGTGTGGTTAGGTGCAGGATGTGAGTAGTTAACAAGTAGGTGGGATGAGGAAGGGGTGTGGCTTGGTGTGTATAAAGGTAGGACCACTGGGGGTGGGTGGGAATTGGGGTTAGGGTAGGGAAGCGGAGCGGGGCAGACACAAGTGAATGAGGAGTAGAGAGGAGACAATCAGAGATGCAGGTAGCTTTAGGTAAGTATGTAAGAGCAGTAGGAGTGAGGGTTAGGTAGGATGGAGGATATCCAGAAGTAGGAAAAGTGCAGTAAAGTGACAGGGGAAGAATCTTGTGAGGGTAGTGAAGTGCTGAGAGGGATAGATTTGAAGGGAAAAGGGAGATAATGAAATGAAGAGGTGAGACAGGGATAGTGTAAATGTAAAGAAAAGAATTAGGGAGAGGGATAGGAGCGCCACCTAGTGGACAACGGTGGTAAATGGAAAAAAGGTGAAGGTGTAGGAAAGACTCAGCTAGTCAGGAGCTCTGGAAAGACCAGTGGGAGTGAGGCAGGACAGACAGAATAAGAGTTGCAGGCTTATGTGGAAGCTAGAAGAGGGGAGAGGAGGAGGAGGAGGTGGTGGGTGGGGAAAAGCTGCTGAAACTCAGACCCAGGGTAGCCTTAGGACACTGGAAGGGCAGAAAACTAGAGACCTACAGCACAAGAGGTTTGATTCAAATAACCTACTTTCTTCCTTCTTTAGTTTGAGGATGTCAGGAAAAACAGTCAGGTAGGTGCAGCAAGGCAGTGTGGTCGGGCCACAAGGTCCCAATAGAGCTTGAGGTTAAGAAGAGATTCAGGTCCTTGTTGAGCTAGGAACTTAGGTAAGGGAGGGAGAGAAATGTAATGGTAGAAACAAAGGTTAGCAAAGTAAGCAGTGATACATAGTGCAAAGACTGTTATAACAAAATTATACATTCATTCATCATACAGTAAAATCCTGTATATGTAGGTTGATGAGCAGTGTTATAGAACATATTATGGTTACTCTACAATAAAACTCTAAGGCAGTGCATTTAATAAATACAGTACTTTAAGGACTAAGGTATTGTAACTGAGCTTGCCAACAAGCAGCAGCAGTGTTTGGATGCACTAATTCTAAAAGGAACGTCTAACAGTAGACATCTACAAAGCAGTCTTAGATACAGCTGTAGTGTACTCAATTTGCAATTCCTGAGCAGTTATATGTAGGGAGAGGGGACAATATTGCACAGTGGGTAAGATCGTAAGCTATAACAGGTACACAGAGTGTTCCGTATTACTAGGATTGGATGTTCTCGTCATATCAGTATTGTTGGCGAGACAAGCTTCTTAAATATCTAGTTGCAAGTTAGGGGAATAAAAAGATGAAAGCGGTACAGTCCACTGCCCACTAATCGTGAGTTAGAACTCACGATTTTAGGCATAAGACTCTTAGGCATAAGATTATAGACAAACTCACTAATTTAGGCATAAACCCTTTAATCACCTGCTAGATAGCCAACTGACTCACTGATAGGACCCTGGAGGTCAAAATAAGGAAGGCCATCTCCACCAAGAGGGTAGTCACTAGAGGAGTCCCCCATGGCTTTGTACTGGGCCCACTCCTTTTTGGAATCTGTTTCTGAAATGGAAGCAAATGCTGAAGGCTTATGGCTAATTGTGTTTGCTGATGATTTTAAGCTGGTGGTTATCATCATCTCCTCTGCAGACACTAGCATTATTCAAGAAGGTCTGTCTCTGACTAACAAATGGTAAGAAACGCAATGCTAAGAAATGCATAATTGTACCCTTTGGGAAGTCAACCATCTCTGCTAATTACTGTGTCGATAATATGCCCCTAAGAGTTGACCCAGTGGCCAGGGATCTGGGTATGCACATAGACAATAGCCTTACCTTCGACCACTATGTGGCCACAATGATGAGGAACTCCTTTTATGTTGCACAAATTATAAGTAAGGGTATGACATCTCAGTCCAAAGAGGTTATTATCCCACTGTACTCTGCCCTTATCCAGCCAATCATAGAGTACAATGCTCCCTTCTGTATGTACCTGACCAGGCATATACAGCAACTAGAGTGATCTCAGAGGTTCCTTACACAAAGAATACAAGGTGTAACAAACCTGCCTTATGAAGAGCACCTTAAAGCCCTTTCCCTCTACTCACCCTCCTATAGATTGCTGAGGGGTAATTTATGCCTGGCTTACAAGGCATTTGCAAATCCCACACTTACGAATCTCCTACATATTCGTAAGTCAGAGTACCCAAAATACAAAGTCAATTCCAAAGACATGCATCTGGAGCATTTCTCCCCGGGCCTCCGCTGAAAACAGGCTCTATGGAACCTAGTCGGACATTCCCGGTCAACAAATGTTAAATAAATTAAATAAATAAAATAAATAAGAGGCCTGAATTTTGTCTGTGACTTAAACAGAACATGCTGGAGAGACAGATATTTGTCCCAGAGACTCACTCTCCTATGAAACAGGCCTCCCATCCATGTGAAGTTGTTAATTTATTACTCACGTTAAGCACAGCCTAGACCAGTGGATGGGAAATAGGAAATTGACACCGGTTTTGGCACCCATGCCCCTTATGGACAGAGGTAGCTTATAAATACCTGGCCCTCAATGCCTTGTTTGGATACAGGACATCATTATTCTTTCAGGAAAACGTGGCTAGGCTTAGAAAGGCCCCTCCCCAGGTCAGTAGCCTAATGACAATATATGAATCTATGCAATGTCTGACAGTGACTGTATAGAAGATTATATATGCTATACAATATTTGCAAATGAAAATATGTCAACATGGTTTGTTTTCATTTATATAAATGTATGATTGCTTATGTCATAAGTGATAATTCAGTAAAGATGTTTCTTGTTAAAAAAACATGGTCACCAAACAGAAAGTGCAGCTGCATAGAGAGTAAATAAACAGTGAAGTGTACTGTTCTAGACAGCATACTTGTAATTCAGCACCCATCAGGTAGAGCTTTGGCCAGTAATGAGATAATACATCTTCCACATGTGATAACCTACCAGCTCTGGGCTGGTCGTCTACAATCTATCTGACATTGAAACAGAATCATCTCCTGATTGCTGACCATTTTTTTGTTAAATGCAAAGATATTCTTTCTTTCTTTCTTTTATTAACCTAAGTCACCCAACAAACTAGATATTTTACAGTAAAATATATATGGAAATGTAAAAAATGGCAGTTCAGTGCAGCATCAATATGGTTAAAACAGTAAAAAATAAAATAAATTGTGAAAAAGCAAAAACAAAATCTCTGAATGGACTGATGTAGATATGCACAAAAAAGCAGATAATTCAGGAACTGCATTAATAAAGCCTCAGATTGCAGACTCTTAGCCTTAATCCTCTGTGCTTCCAGACTATCTATAAGCTGTTATGAGATGCTTCTTGTAGTCCATATACACTACATAGGTTAAGTTGTTTGGTTAACTTGTATTTCAGTTGTCTGTTCTAGTTGACATTGTCAGTCTGTGGAATGGTTAAATACATACTGGTTAACAGGAATGGTATGTTAGTGGTTTAGCTCTTATTTCCTGGTAGCAGAAACATGGCAATTTGTATGCATATATGGCTTGGCACCTTTTGCAAAGGGTAGCTCTGCCTATTTAATCTTGTATGTTTCTTAGAGTTATAGATTCTGTAAATGGTGACTTTGTAGTACATGTGGTAGCTCTGCCTATTTAATCTTGTGTGTTTCTTAAAGTTATAGATTCTGTAAATGGTGACTGTGTAGTGCAGGTGGTGTATTTTGACCTGATTAAGGCCTTTCACACAATTTCCCATGTTGGCATCATAGAAAAGCTAAATGCTTTAGAAATCAATCCAAATGTGTTAAGATTGTTTGCAGAGTGTCTGAAAGACAGAACCTGCACATTACAAGTTGTCTGTATATCATTAGAATGCATGCAACTGACCAGTGGTGTCCCTCAGGACTCAGTGTTGGGACCTCTTTTTTTGGTATTTCCTTCTCAGATCTCCAGTAGAGAGCCAAGACATCCAGCTAACAAAGTCTGCAGATTGCCAGCTGTGTTGCTAAATCACCCTATGACACCCAACCCCTCCAGAATGAACTCTCTCGTTTGTAAATTCTTAGTGTACCAAAAATGGTCTCTAACTAATTGCTAAAAAGTGCAGTATCATCACATTTGGTAAACAATCCTTCCTGTTATCATAATGTCTAGAAAACACACCTCTGAAAATGAAAATGTAGAGCTTTAAGTACTTTGGTTGATGGCCCCCTCTCTCTTTTGACCGGCATGTGACAACAGTTGTCAGGAAAGCATTTAATTGCCCAAGGAATATCATCTAGGCTTAAAGAGGCAATTATTCCCTTATACACAGCATTGATCAGATCACTTATCAAGTATACTGTCCTCTTTGGGATGAATCTCACTTAGAAAGACCCCAAAGGCTCCTAACCAAAACAAATCGCAGGCCTAAAGTCGCTGAGCAACTGAGAGATGATGAACGTTGTATCCCTTTATTCAGAGTCTCATAGATGTTTGAAGAGAGATCTCTGTTTTGATTACCACAGCATTAGACACCTGATTCTCCTGGACCTCCTCTTTTTCTGTAAGTCCAATATCTACACCAATACTAGAACCAGTGACCTAAATCTTCACCAACAGATAAATAAAACTTGATGGATGGATGAACAGGTTTACTATGCAGCACCTCCCAAACCACTGGAATAAACTTCCCTCACATGTTAAGGAGTACAACTCACTATCTTCTTTTAAACATGAACTAGATGGCCCACTCCAAAAAAGAAGGGTCACCTGAAGGAGGATACTGTCAAGGCAAGCATAGTCCTGAGATATAGTGCCCTTGGAATATTTATGAATCTACAGTTCTATGAATATCTATCTATCTATCTATCTATCTATCTATCTATCTATCTATCTATCTATCTATCTATCTATGTGTTTATGTATGTATACGTAAGGGGGTGTGGTGAAGCCCCATACTGGGGTGTATCAGGACAAACCCCCCAGCACAGTTGCTTTGGTTTTGTTTCTGTGGAGGATGAGAAGTGAATGAATGTGTTTTGTATATTGATCATAAAAGTATGGCACTTTTTCAATCCATATTCTAGGTATACATTTTACTTTTTGTTATAGTATAGTTTTATGAGCATGCACAGCAGTGCATATGCATCAGTTGTTCCTGGTTTGATTAGCTTGGTTACTGTTTACATGTGTAGTTGATGAGTTTTTTGCTGTTACAGTTGACAAACGATATGATCATTATTATGTTTGTACTTTTGAGCACATGCACACACATATACACATATGTATGTATACATGTATAGAGTGGCAGGGTTAGCCAACTGGCGGTGTGAACATTGATTTTCCAGTGAACAGCCTTACTCATAGCTCACCTCTCTCAATCATAGATTATTACTGGGAAAACAATGGCTTTGACTATATGGATCTTTGTTGACAACGTGAATCCCTGAGATTCAGCAAGCTGTGTTGCTGAATGCAATATGGCCGACGAGCGATCCAGGAACGAGGTTCCGGGACGTGCACGAGCGCTCCTACACTATTCCTGCATGGACTCAGCTCCTGTATGCTAATTACCCCATTTACTGGTGAAAACTTTGCAAATGAGGTGAATTAGTGATCCAGGAAGCAGGCAGGCGTCTGTGCAGGAATAGTGTAACCTGCAGAAATGTATTCAGCTACTAACTGAATACATTTCTGCAAATTACAAAACAGAGGCATTACAGCTCCAAAGAAAGCATATATTCAATGTAGTAGGTATGCCAATGGCCAAATATATGGCCATTGGCATGGGAAATAGTTGCAATATTATAAAAAATAACTTTTATTTTTTTGGCTGATTTTGGCCATTTAAACGTAGGGCAGCAGTGTGCAAATGGGATTGGCCCAAAAATGATGAAAAAAGTTGGAAATAAGGTTTTAAACCAAAATCATCATTCTGACATAATAGTCAGTGGCATGCATAAGACAACAATACCATGGAATAGTTGTTGCTAAGGGGGAAGGCTGAGTGTCAGTTTTGTAACCATGCATTAGCAGTCAGTTTTATGCAAATGAAAGGATTGATACTGAATCACAGATTTCCCCTCAGTGTTAGTTTGCACTCAACCGTGTAGGTGCAGTAACACTATGGTATAAGCATTAGAGGTAGATGACCTCATAAGGGGGGAGTGTCATGCATGCTGTAACCTTATTGGAGCTCTGTGACCCGTGTTTTACCTTAGCTACGCACAGCTAAGGAAGGGTGTGTGTGCCTGAGGCTGCCTAGCACTCTTTACATTGCCTAAACGGGTGTGCGCACCATGTTTTAAACAAACAAAAAAAAAACACAGGAAATAGCAGCTCTGGTCACATCTGAGCACTGGGTATGCATGGGGCACCTCTGGGTTTAAACAGGAAGGCAATGGGAAGGGAAAACAGCAGTAGGAAGGCAATCAAGGAGAAGCAGCATAGCTGGCAGGGGAAATGTATCAGAATCAGCCAATTACACATGGAACAGCTCAGCACACTACTATAAACTACGCAAACACCTTTCACTCTGTTTTTTTCCCATAAAGTCTACACCACTGGTGTATACAGACAAGGAAATTTTACCTGAAAAAACTAACAAAATGATAGGGGTTACTGTCGCTCTCATACATCAATATGTGGAAGAGGCTGAGAATGGTGAGAATGAGAATGCTGATGACCAACCCACAGTGAGGAGAAGGAGAAGAGTGTACAGACCCAGGGTAACCTACCAGGGGCTACATGAGCTGGAGATAGTGGAGTGCTATAGGGTGGACAGGGACCTATTACAGCAAATTGTTGAGCTGTGCCGGCCACACCTCACTCACAGAACCAACAGAGTGGAACCCATCCCAGTGGATACCAAGGTCTGTGTAGCTTAAGAATACTAGTCACAGGTACCTTCCAAAGGCCAACTGGGGATATCATGGGGATCTCACAGGCATCAGCATCTAGGGTACTCCACCAGTTCCTGGATGCCATGTCAACACATGCCGGTGAGTACATATATTTCCTCAACACCCATGAGGCGTTGAGCAGCAATATGCATCTTTTCCACCAAATAGCAGAATACCCTGAGGTAGTGGGTGCTATAGACTGCACGCACATACACATCAAAGCACCACTTGGTGAGCAGGGTAGGGTCTACATAAACCGCAAGGGCTTCCCCTCCATTAACTGCCAGGTTGTGTGCAATGCCTAGGGCATTATCATGAATGTGTGTGCTGGCAGCCCTGGAAGCTGTCACGACTACCACATCTGGCATATCACACAGCTGTACCAGAGATTTGCCAGTGAGGACATCCCATATGGCCACCTAGTGGGGGATGCTGGTTATGCACTGGAGCCGTGGCTGATGACACCCATCAGAAATACACACACACACCCAAACCAGAACTCCATAATGAGGCACACGCACACACCAAAATCATAACAGAGCGTGTGTTTGGGATGCTCAAGTCATGGTTTCGTTGACTGGACATATCTGGTGGAGCCTTGCAGTACTCTCCAGCTACATGTACACACATTTTCATTGTATGTGCCATGCTATACAATATGATCCTGTGGAAACAGCTGCAGCAGGAACAGCATGGGGCAGGACCACACAGCCCCCACCATTGCCAAGACAGCACAGGCACAGAGTGACTCGGAGGAGGAACAACCTGAGCCTGCCCATGTAGGCAGAAGGAGGCATGCCCAGTATGCCCAGGCTTTGACAAAGAGGCAACACATAGCACATACATTGACATGGTAGGAACTCAGGGAATGAACCTCTCTCTGACTCGCACATACAGTATAAGGGATGCCAAACATGACACTACCTGTGCTTTACCATGTATAGGGAGTGTACTATGTGCATCCAACTTAGTCAGCCCTCTAGCACCATCCTCAATATTGGCACAGCCACAAGGTAAGTCACTCTTCCTATCAGTTGCCGAATGGAGTAGCATGTTCTGATAGTTGTATTTATGGTATGGATGTGAGCATGCAAGGGAATCGGGTGGCTGAATGGGATGGCAGCAGATAGTGGACACCTATATGGGCAGCAGGAAATCCATAACAAAAACTGGTGTCAACAAAGTAGGCAGTACTAGACAAGGTGACAAATCCCACTGCAGTACATGTGGTGGCTCAAATGTGTGTCCATAGGATGCACATATGCATGTCAGTGAGGCTCACATACCCAACAACAGCCTCAGACAGCAGGACAAGTGTAGATGACCATAAAGAAAGGCTGTGCTAAGGCCTCCAATTAATGGCAATGGTGAACAGCCCCCCTCCAGACCTACACAGACAGACTACAACAGGTCAGGCAGTTGTATGTTAGTTCTGAAGGGTAAGAAGTCTGAAACTGAAATGTAGGTAAATAAAACCCAAGATCTGTACTCTACTGATATGCCCCTAGTCTGCATGATAGGTCAGAATACAAAACAAAATGGAAGCCAGCAGAGTACCTGAAATACTAATAGAGTCATAGCAAATGTTTACAGTTGCCAGGTGTGCCCCCAACCCCCCACAATCCTATGTAGAAATGCAGTAACATGTACGTGTGGGTTTAATAACAGTGGAGCACAGATTACCTGAGCTGGCCCACTTAACAGGATAGATTGTTGCATTTGTACAATATGCAGGGGTCTGTGTGTTAGGTTGTTGTGTGTTGTATATTGTGTGGAAGTGGTCAGCATGTAGGCATGGAGGGTTGTGTCTCGGTGGCCTGGCCAGTACTGTCGATGACAGGGCCATGTTCTGACAACTGTAGTGCCAACCACAATGCATCCCAGCAAGACCGAATTCAGCAGTCATCCATACTCATTGTTCAGATGTCAATATCTGTCACCATCTGAAAGATGAACATGCCATGAATGTGGACCCAGACGTACACACAGTACACAGGTGGAAGTACCCTAGACAGAGTACATAAAATTTAACTGTCAACTGTACACACCTTTGGAATTGTATATACAGGTTAGCAGCACATTAGTTGTCTGTGTAGTATGCAGTACTGATGTAGTCTGGCAATCACTGGCAGACCACAAAAGGCACAGTTATGAAGTAATGAGAGACTGCCTATGTCCCTGCACAAGGCAGTATAAGTATCTGTGAGTCAGCTGCAAGAAGCTTCCATATCACACATGCACTCAGCTCTCCCCACCATCAGCCACAGTTTTATCACAGGTCATATTCCTGCTGTTGGGAATGAGTACAGTATGACCCCACTTCTGTATGGGAATACCCACAGAATGCAGCATGCTGAAGAGGTGTCCCATGCAGGTGTGTAAGCAGCACCCTACCAGCATCCAGACCAATGGATTAATATGAACAGGAACTATTAACATTAACACCTCGCACACTTACCCTGTCACCCCAAGGGAATCCAGTGGCTCGCAGCATGGGAATGTAGGAGTGACAGAATGCACTGGCCTGCTACAGATGGCCTGCATCACTACCAAATGCCCTACAGTCCTCTGTCAAAGGCCTGTGCCTCACCTGTATTGCCAATGTATGTTATCTCATTGGGTCCCAACTAACAACATAACACAGTCCACAGAACACAAACGCAAGTCCATGTTGACAAATCCCAGTAGCATGCTCACCATGTCCTACTGCATGAACTGTGTACCGACCCCTAAATACAGCTGGGATGAAGGGACACCTATAGGGATACTTCTCAGATATCGCTCGCATAATGTTAGGAAGAGGATAGAATAAAAGTGTGTGGGGGTGTAGAAGCATGGATGCCATGGAGTATGTGGAGTCTGAAACTCTGATGTGTGCCCATAATACCCCTGCCTGAAAACCCAGTAATGGGTGGCTACAAACCTGCTCATAAACAACAATGTGAAGGGGAACTAACCAGATATATGAGCCCTGCCTCTGGGTAATCTGGGTGAATCTGAACAGCTGAGAGGTATGGCCACAGCAGGATATGGCCATTCTGTTATGTTGATAGATGTACAAGCAGGGGATCATCAGCCTCCACAGTACCAAGGTGCTGGACCATTTACACAGACCCATCAGCAAGTGTCTGCAGCTACCCCTCCAGAATGGCATCAGTGTGCAAGAATATGTAGGTTGCAGACCACAGTACTGGACACAGCCTCATTCATCTTGTATTTCCCAGGAAATAACTGTGAGCAAATAAGTATATCTGTCAGTAGTTGATGACATAATACATCACAGTGTAAAACAGTACATACGTCTGAATATCTCTGCTAACACCAACCATGTAACATAAGCAGCACAGACACAATAGTTACAGTATCCCACTATTTTCATATGGATTTTATAAAATGTGTTTTTTCTGCATGAATTTTTTCTGGCACACAAAGTTGGGACGACTTATATGATTTAGTTGATTGACTAATTTTGTGTCCAATTAAGTCATTAAATCAATTGTGGAGGGTTTAAAAAGAGCTAACTCTTTTGGTTTTGTATTATCTGATGAAGTCCTATGTGGCAGGGATGAAAATGCGGTGATTTAGTTAAGCGTTAATACCTTTTCTGCATTCATGTATTTGGAATAAATGGGGTTGTTTGCACGACGTGGAGTGATTTTTGTACACTAGTTCTCCAGGTGTCTTGGTTTGCTTATTTGGGAGTTTGGTACTGTTTTTCAAGACACTTTTTTCCTCCTTGTGTTGTTTTGATTGTTTTTGTGGTTTGAGTATGGAGGATTTGGAGGCTAGTGTTGGTTTCTCAATCGGAGTTACCAATGAAGCAAGTTTCAATGAGCTGCAGGAGGTGAGCAGTTGGCTCACCTGTATGGAAGGACAACTTACACAGCTCATGGCATTATTCACCCAGTTTAAAACTGGAGGATCTGGTCCATTGTTTTGTTGCCCAATTTGGAAGACAATATTTTAAACTTGATCCCTGGCAACCAGGAGGTGTGGTCTAGGGAGGAAGAGCATGGAACGAGGCCTCTGGACGTTATGTCAGATTCACAGGCTGGTAGAGGAAGGAGGCAGTCAAGCATGGAGGGAAGGAACGCTCAACCAAGTACTTCAAACCGGGTGGACATGATTCTGGAATCGGGTAGCGGTCTTAAGAGCATGGCCGCCAGTAATCAAACGACCTACCACAACAAACAAGGTGACGCTAGCAATTTAGTATTGAGCCATAATGGTGGCAATCACATGGGGGACATTGATAATATGAACTGGGGGGAAACAATATTGTTAGTAACTGGTTAACAAGCAACTGTTCCTTTTCTAACTACCAGAATGACATGCAAGTCACGGTTAATGATAAATGAGTGAATTCTTACAGTAAAAATGTGGATTGTTTATATGATTTAACTTTGAAGTACAAAACGCTTAATATTGATAACAGTTATTTGAGGGAATGTATTGGGAGGGGTATTGTCCCTAAGGAACTACGGATTTGTAAATGTCCTAACAATGTTAAGGAAGGCAGTGAATTTCACAAGGAGTTTATAGGGATTTTTAATGTGTGTGGACTGGATGTACTGAGAGCAATTATCAAAAATAACGAAAGGGAAATGGATTTATTGTTCACTGAGATTGATAAAACTAATAAGGTTATTATGTCCGATTTGTTGTTTACTGCTGAGGGTGAAAAGGTGAAATATTATGATGTGAAAAGATAAACTAATGCAATATGTAAATACATTTTTAATAGGAAATGCAAAAATTTGGATGGGGATGTTTTAGAATATAGAGAACAATGCATTTACCCTAGACCCAGGACCCCACCTAAAAGGCACAATTGGGGAATGGTGATGGTGGTCTTAGACAAGGGAACCAGCATGGGACTACCTATTCTCACCAGGGGGAAGAGGAGGAAGGCTACAACTTAGACGACCCTTTAGACTTTCCAACAGTGAGATGATCGGAGAGGATCAAACAGAAGTACCCCCGGTGAATTATTATTCCAGCAGGTGGGGGTACCAGAACAAGAGGCGGTATTAAATTTTGAGAACACTGAGATGACAAGGGACGACGGCATTATTGTGAAGGGTGCTAGACATTCTTACCAAAATTTCAGTATCTACAATTACAGCAGTTTGGATATTGATAAAACTTATTTTACTCTATTCAGCAAGGGATTAAAGTTTGTACCCAATTCCTGCAGTCACATTACTAGCACCCTCATAGATTTAAAATTGTTTCTAAGAAAGAAAAATTTAGAATTGTTATTACCCAATGAGGGTTGTAATACTGATAGTGTCTCTGTCAAAAGAAAGAGTACTTTCAACCTTCCCCTCCACCCACAGTTGAGAAACTTCAAAAAACAGGTAGAAATAGAGCTTAGGCGAAGTAACAACAAAGTTACAAAACACCACAACCTAAGTAAGGATGAATACCAATTATTGGGTACCTTAAAAATAATGAAAATGTGAGGGTTATGAAACCCGATAAGGGTGGAGGGGTGGCTATAAACGATAGTATTCTGTACTCGGGAAAAATGTTAGAAATTTTGAATAATGATGACAGATACACTAGAGTATCGAGAAATGAAATCAATGTGGGGTACAGGAAGATAGAGTTCATGTTAAACAAAATGCTGGAGGAAGGATTGATTAGTCAGGAGACACATGTTTATTTGATAATAGATAAACCTAAAATACCATCCATTTTTGGGATTCCCAAGGTCCATAAGGATATTGAAAACCCACCTTTTAGACCAGTTGTTGTGACTATGGGGTCCAAAACATACCCCCTAGCTAAATTTTTGGATTTGAAGTTAAAAAATGTATGGACTGAGAATGTGGGGATCCTAAAGGACTCTTGGGATTTCCTAAGGAGTGTTACTGACAACTTGTACCAAGATTATTTAATTTCTGTTACACTAGACATACAGGATTTAATTAATGCTATACCCCACAAATTGGGGTTAGATTGTTTCAAAGAGGCCCTCTGCAGTAGGGGCAGCTTTGATGACGATACATTAATGGTCATTTTGGACCTCATGGAGATGGTGCTCAACTACAACTTTCTTTTTTTTGAGGGTGAATTTTTTTAACCAGTCCATTGGGGTAGCTGTGGGGGCATGCTGTGCCCCCATGTATGCAAATTTGGTTTTATCCACTTGGGAGGAAAGATTTGTGTTCCATTCTGATTATGTACAATATTGGACTTACTACAGACGTTACTTGGATGACATCTGTATTTTTTTGGACTGGGACTGAGGAATTACTTTATGAGTTTATTGATTATTTAAATGTTACCACTGAATTTCTAAGGCTCACCCACAATATTTTGAGTGAGAAATTACAATATTTGGATGTGTTGTTGTAAAAAAATTTAAGTCTAATGTGTACAGGAAAAACACATTCTCTAACTCCTATTTATTTTTTACTAGTGCCCACCCTTTTAAGCAGAAAAAGGGGATCTTGAAGGGTCAATTAATTCGGAGTTGTAGAATGACCACCTCTGATAGTGACTATGTGATTGAGAGATTAAGGGTAAAGGACATGATTTTGGAGAGGGAAATACCCAAATGAGCTGATAGAAGAAATTATGGATGAGGTCAAGCAGGAAAGTAGGGGAACGTTTGCACCTATGTTAGACGTTCCTGAATACACTAGTACTGACAGGGACCCACACACTAATACAGAGATTAAGTGGAGTAGTAATCTGGTTCTGAATTTTAACAGAACTGCATCCATGATTAAGAACATTGTTACTAGTAACTGGAACAGGTTCTGGAATTATTGAGATCTAGATAAACTATTTAAGGATCCCCTTAGAATTACTTATAGGAAGGGCAGAAACATTAGGGAGATGTTGAAGGGCCACAAAAAGAAATCAAAGAGACAAAGACAGGGAACCTTTAAGTGTGGCTCTTGTTCTCAAGGCTCAAACATCATACAGGGGGGCTCAGTTTTTCTAAAAGAGAGGAATTTAGAACTTAGGACTAATGCCTACTCAAACTGTGACACTATAGGGGTGACTTATATCACTATTTGCAAAGAATGTGGTGCTTTCGATATTGGAAAGACCACCAGGAAGTTCAAAAGGTGTATTTACGAACATTTTAATGATAAAAGGAAACATGATGAAAATAATGCTCTGTATAAACAAAGTTCAACATGTAGCATAGCATCTTTCGGCTTCTATGTGTTAGGAAAAAGTAGAAGTTGATCCCAGGGGAGGTCCTTGGGAAACAAGAATAAAATTCTGAGAGTTGTGGCAGTTAAAACTAGAAGCCAACAAGCGTCCAGGTCTCAATGAGTATATTTCTTTAGCTCCAGGGCTTAAGCTCCGATCTGCCAAACTTTGAATTGATAATGTGTGTGTGTGTGTGTGTGTGTGTGTGTGTGTGTGTGGGGGGGGGGGGGGGGTTAATATGATGGCTTTATTTCAAGTTGTTTTTTGATGAAAACAATTTTTAATATAGTTTTTATAAGGTTCTTTGTGCTTATATATTTATACATTATGTATTCAATGTTTTATGAGCATGGTTTTAAATATTTCATATGGATTTTATAAAATGTGTTTTTTTCTGCATGATTTTTTTCTGTAACACAAAGTTGGGACGATTTATATGATTCAGTTGATTGACTAACTCATTTGTGTCCAATTAAGTCATTAAATCAATCGTGGAGGGTTTAAATAGAGCTAACTTTTTTGGTTTTGTATTATCTGATGAAGTCCTGTGTGGCAGGGATGAAAACGAGGTGATTTAGTTAAGCATTAATACCTTTTCTGCATTCGTGTATTTGGAATAAACTGGGTTGTTTGCACGGCGTGAAGTGATTTTTGTACTCTAGTTCTCCAGGTGTCTTGGTTTGCTTATTTGGGACTTTGGGACTGTTTTTCAAGACACCTTTTTCCTCCTTGTGTTATTTTGATTAATTCAGTACAACTTTCCTAAATATCCTAAACAGCCTTGCACTTCCTAGAAGGAAGAAACTAAAAACAAGAAATGCAATTTGACTATCCAGAAAGAGAATGTCAAAAATATAAAACATCACAATATCTCAAAAACATCAAAATGCTCTGCAACCATACTAAAAAGCAAATAAATGAAGACAAAAAAAACTATGCTATAATAACTTTCAGAACAATAGCAAACACAATTTTACTGATTTTGGTCAGCCATTAAAAGAAATATTACATCCCAGCCAAAAATTCAGCCTTAACCCCTTTCCCAGTAACTCACTACTCAAAACTGCAATAGAATTCAACTCTTATTTCAAAGATAATATAACATCCCTAACCAAGGACTGACCAACATCTAATCCCAGCCCTGTCCAACAGTCACATGTCACCACATCCACTTTCACCTTCAAACCTGTGCCTGCATCCTGTATAAAACTACTCTTAAAAGAACTCAAACCACAATCTATGTCAGACGATGACCTTCCAAGCGAGTACCTTAAAATAGTAGCTAACAGCATTGCCTATCCTATCTCATTTCTTATAAATAATTCAGTCCAGGAATCCCATGTTCTCTTACTCTGGGAAAAAAAATCACACAGTATCCCTCTATACAAAGGAGGATTAACCCACAGAGGATCAGAATCATTGAACTACAAATACAAAGGAGGAAATTCAATATACTTAACTAAATTTAGACCTATAACAATCTTATACCCCACCTCTAAAATACTTGAAAAACATATTCAGAAAGAATTGCTAAACCATATCCCACACTGCATGGCTTACGCCCCTCCCATAGTACTAACATTGCACTTCTAACCTTCATAGATACTGTCAATAAAGCTAGAGATAATAGGTTCATAGGTTCATACTAGGCTGTCTGCCCTAGGGCATTTATAAGCCTATCCAGAGTGTGTTTGGCTTTCGCCACCCATTTTAAATGAATTTTGCTATGCCCTTTATGGCAAAGTAGTCTCCATCTTATTTCTAGACTTGTTTAAAACCTTTGACACAGTTTGTCTTAGCAAACTTCTACTTCAAATGTCCTCACTGGGTTTATATCAGCCCGCCTCACTGGGTTTATCTCAGCCCACCCTTCTGTGTTTCAAAAGCTACTTGCCTACTTGTGGGTATTAATCAGTAAAATGGCACTCCATGCTCTCTCCCTACCTCCAGTCACCACCAGTGCACCATAAGGCTCCAGCCTTGGTCTTCTCCTGTTTAACATTCTCACCAATACTCTCCACACATCCACATAACAGGCCTCCTTATCACAATACACAGATGACTCCACACTCATACGTATAACAGACAACCTGGCACATCTCCAAAAAATTGTGTAGAAAGCTTTAACAGACACTGAAGCATGGCTTTGTAACTCACAACACATGCTCAACTAAAAAAGAAAAAAGCCAAACTACTACTTTTTTCCCCAAATCCCTCTCATGAAAAAACAGTTTAAAATCCCGTCTCTTAATAATATAGCGATTGAAGTCACTTCTCATTTCAAATTATTCAGGATGATAGTAGATGACAATCTTAAATTTGACCTGCATATACAAAATCGCATTAAAAAACTCAACAAAAAGCAGAGATGCTTTACAGAGCCAAACACTTTCTCACCAGTGCAACTGAGATTACACTTTCCACTTCTTTCTTCCTCCCCTCATATATTTATGGTCCACCCATCCTTACTAACCTTGAGGCATCACAAAAGTTAAAACTGCAACAATACTATAATAAAGTTGCTAAATTTGCAGCAAATACCCTTGTTAGAACCCACCACTGTACAGCACTAAAAAGCCTAAATTGGTTAGAACTACCCCATTAACTAATATATACACAGGTTCTTACACCTATAAAATTATCCAGCATCCATCTGCTTGTCCAGCACTAAATACCATTGTATACAACTAGATACCCAATGACCAAAAACACCTCTCTGGCCACAAACCTGTTGGCATGGTCTGCACACACCATGTTGCTAAGGCCTGGAACTCCTTAGCTGTATCCATCAGGTTTATACCCTCCCTGCAGTCTTTTGAAACCATTCTCAAAGACTTCCTAGCCAAAATGTAGCTCTGTTCTTGCTAAACCCAAGAATATACTATATGCCTAACTATGAACAATTATCTATTCAAAATTTACACTGCCTTACTCTCCCTTCTTCACTCACTTTCTTTCTTCATTTTCACTCCCTCAGCTCTCTTTCTAAATATGCCATAATCCTCTTTTTTTCTCTCACTTCATATTTCAGTTCCTATTTGTATTATGCTAACTTAATTTCTGTATAAAATGACTAAATTTTTTGTAAAATGATTGTCATACAAGTTGTATGCATTTGTAACCAATATTTCATTTCAAATTTGGCATAATTATTTAAACAGTAGATATATCATTTTTGAAGATTGTAAAATTATTGTTCTTAAGATCTTTTTCGTAATACCCTTGAGCTTTTCTTCCCGGGCCTCTGCTGAAAATGGGAAGTTGGACCAGCTGGATTTTCCTGTTAATCAAATGTCAATAAATAAATGTAAATGCTGCCAATTGTGTCCTTTACACCATAACAACTGAATGACCTTATATACGACTGGTGGGAATATACAAAGGACCACTCTCCCACAGAACTCTCACTCTGTATCTCACTCTCTTCCTCCCACTCTCTGTCAGATTTTGCCATTCACCACAGCTCTACAGAATGGCAATGCTTTCAGAACAACAGGAAAAGCAAACCCAGGCTGCAACCTGCATTATTATAGCACGGATTGCTTGTGAAAGAGGTGAGCAAAGAAGTGGTGATGCTTTTAAACCTAATGAGTTTGCAAAAGTAGCAACAGTACAATATTAGTACTTTGCCGTACCTGTCAGAAGGACAGGACCCCTACTTTGAGATGGTGATTTTTGTAAAGAGGAAGTACTGTCAGTTGTGTATTAATAACTCTGCTTCCTCATTTTTATAAGTACCCAGTTAAGATAAAGTAGCATGTATGGTGCAAGCAGGAGTTTATAAAGGTCATTTCAGCTTGGTTCATCCAGTCTGATATCTAGATGCTGGATACTCCACTTAATTCTTTTGAACAGACATAGCCGACTTTAGGCACCAGTGAACCCTGCAGTCATTGGGGCCCCCTGTTCCTGGGGAGCTCCAAACCACAGGAAGTTATCTTATCTTGATATTTTGTAGCATGTCTGTCAAACCAACAAAAGCTAGTGCAACAATCTTGTGTATTCAATAAACAAGATGAGTACTTACTCATTTATACCCTATTTAAAATTCAAAGATATCTCTGGTTTAGCAACAGGCTTTGCAATTCCATTAGATATTTTACCACTAGACTCCATGATCAGATACTGTAAAATGCTCCTTTAATGCAAGGACTCCAAATGAAGTAATACTCCAAAGCACAAAATGACAAGACAGAAACAGTAGCGTGAAGCACTTTTCATCCGGATATTATCCAGACTTCATCAGACAATTAATGGCATTCAAACCTCGGTTTAAAAACCCCTCATCATATAATATGAGCCTATCACATCTTCTCAGCATGTCCACCAAAAATTAAAGGTGTATATACTGTGTGAAAAAACGCAACCAGTTAAATAAACTAACATCTTATTTCAATCTTATAAAATGTGTTAAAGTAGATAAACTACATACAAATTAGCTGCGCAAGCTCATGTTGAGAAGCTGCTAAAATCTAAATGTAAATATTCCACCTTATAGAAGTAAAAAACACATATTGTCTGTGTACAGGTAAAAATCATTAAAATTATGTTACATAATATTCTATTGTCTTGAAATTGTATTAAAATTATGTTAATAACCACACGGTTCATGTGAGTCGACTCAGAAAACACTAGTCACACATGTACTAAAAGAAAAAGTGTTAGATAATAAACATAACACTAAATATGAAAAATAATACTGTATATGTAGTGTACTAAATAAACACTAATGATAATGGCAAAATACTGACAATATTACTATTTTTCAGCATCTAATAAAACATGTATATTATATTGCCACCACTAATCAAAACCTGAAATGAACATGACCTAAAACCCCATAATCGTAGAGTTCACCTATGTAAACTCTTTAATTTCAAAATACATGAAATAGAATATGTTTCATTAAGTCCTGGTTGACTGCAAGCATCCAAGCGGAGTTGCCAGTTAAGCTCACTTCTTTCCAGTAGAAGTTTGATCAAACTGTCCTCCATATATCGTGAAATAACTTTAAACTTGAAAACATGGTCTGTATTAGTGTCACAATGTCTGGCCAAGGCATTATCTAATTTTTTCTTTTTAATGGTGCAGATATGCTCATAAATCCTATCCCGCAATCGACGGTCGGTTTTGTCGACGTAGAAAGCTGGGCACTGTTGACATTGGGCTAAATACACCACTGATCTAGTGTTACAATTATATTTGTCTTTAATGTAAAAAGTCTCATTCCTTATATGAAAGTGGTTTCCAGTATCTATATACCTACAGAACCTACATGCATCACACCTATATGTGCCCGCGTTGTTCTTAGTTGGTCTATATGATGTTTCTAGAAGGCTTTTTAAATTTAAACCCTGCCTAAAGGTAATAGTGGGAAACTCCCCTATTCTATTAAACAACTCTTTGTCCACTGACAAACAGCACCAATATTTCCTTACTATTTCTTGAATGTCTGTAGCTGCTGGACTGTATGTTTAAAGAATGATCTGTCCCCTTAATAGTCCTGCTTGTTTCCTGTACTGTGTACAGTTCGCCTGTTGTCATATTACTTGTTAATACAACATCTAGTTTATCCAGGATGGGTTTGTACACTCCTGTGCTTCTCTTCACCTTCATTTCGTGAAAGATATTTGACAAGAACTTGTTGGGATAATGTTCAAGCCATCATTGGATGAAAAGATTATGTAAAAAGAAAAAAAAATTAAAGTATAAGTGCATTTCACCTAAGTCCTGACCCATACATAGAGGCTATAATGTATCATTGCTGTAACTAAAATGCCAGTAACTGTGAATGTTCCTCTGTGAGATGGATGAACAGAGTGTGGTACATAGACCTGTTGTACTGTAAGAGCATTGTAGCTACAGGTCAGTCTGTGCTTACTACTCCTAAAAGTTTGCAGCATGAACTAAATGGCTGCTTTGGAGGGGTGGCAGTGACAGGGTGATACTATGACAGAAGTGCCTAGGGCCCCTGAACTTGATAGTTGCTGGGAGCCCCAAAAATCCTAACACTGGCCCTGTGAACAGAAGCTTCTTTCTCCTCCTGAATCATGCTTACATCATTCAGTGAGCACAGAGTTTTAGCAGTGGCTTCGACTATCAGACATACTAGTACAGTATTTGTAAGCACAACCCCCCTGTATCATCTGTTGAAGGATGAGTATCTGAAATGTCTGTGCTATACATCTATATAGGTATCTTAAATATCTGTGCTATATATCTACATATATATCTTAAATGTCTGTGCTGTACATCTACATATATATATATATATATATATATATATATATATATATATATATATATATATATATATCAAATGTATAACACTTGGCAGTTAGCAAAAATGATTAAATGTATATGTTGCTAACAGGATTCATACTGAAGGCCATGGTTTGATTCCTTCAACCTTCCTTTTCCTGCTGTAAGCCTCTAAATAAGTAACTTAACCAGTCAGCTCTCATGGGTCAGCACTAAAAATGGGCTTGTGCTTTATGAGTTTAACTGGTTAACAAACAAACAAAATACAATAAAAATTATGCTTTGTTGTGGCAGCCATTCTAACTAGCTACCACAAAAAATAAATACATAAATAAATAAAAAATTACACTGTGCATCTATGGAATCATTTAGGTTCTGAAGGCTCATAAGTACTAGGCTAGCTATACTTGAGTCCCTTTTAAGCCTAGGCAATTCCTCTTTTTGTGCTCAAAATAACCTATCCATTTGGTTATAGATTGGCCTTACCCATCCCATGGTCAATAATTATATATTACCCGTAATGAGAATAAGTGTGATCATATCATAGATAATTTGAGGGGACCCATGCATGGGATAAAGCATTTAGAAGCTGCCTCTGTCCATTAGTTGTACTAACTTGAGGGATTAATCAGCAAAATGAGATATATAGTACTTTGGAAATGTGTGAATCTGACAGACAAAACTCTAAAAATGCTTAAAACAGATAAATGTAGAAGCAGTGTAGTATACAGATTTCTGTTATTTATAGTGATAACTGATTTGCCCCATGCTTCTGTTTTGAAAATGCAAAATGCTAAACAAGAAAAAGCTTTACTGGTGATGATAACAAGATGAAAAATGATAATGGCCAGCACCTACTACACTCCTTACTTTACATGACCAGCACCTACTACACTCCTTACTTTACATGTCCAGCACCTACTGCACTCCTTACTTTACATGGCCAGCACCTACTACACTCCTTACTTTACATGTCCAGCACCTACTACACTCCTTACTTTACATGGCCAGCACCTACTACACTCCTTACTTTACATGGCCAGCACCTACTGCACTCCTTACTTTACATGGCCAGCACCTACTACACTCCTTACTTTACATGGCCAGCACCTACTACACTCCTTACTTTACATGGCCAGCACCTACTACACTCCTTACTTTACATGGCCAGCACCTACTGCACTCCTTACTTTACATGGCCAGCACCTACTACACTCCTTACTTTACATGGCCAGCACCTACTACAATCCTTACTTTACATGGCCAGCACCTACTACACTCCTTACTTTACATGGCCAGCACTTACTACACTCCTTACTTTACATGGCCAGCACCTACTGCACTCCTTACTTTACATGGCCAGCACCTACTGCACTCCTTAATTTATATGGCCAGCACCTACTACACTCCTTACTTTACATGGCCAGCACCTACTGCACTCCTTACTTTACATGGCCAGCACCTACTGCACTCCTTACTTTACATGGCCAGCACCTACTGCACTCCTTACTTTACATGGCCAGCACCTACTACACTCCTTACTTTACATGGCCAGCACCTACTACACTCCTTACTTTACATGACCAGCACCTACTACACTCCTTACTTTATATGGCCAGCACCTACTGCACTCCTTACTTTACATGGCCAGCACCTACTGCACTCCTTACTTTACATGGCCAGCACCTACTACACTCCTTACTTTACATGGCCAGCACCTACTGCACTCCTTACTTTACATGGCCAGCACCTACTGCACTCCTTACTTTACATGGCCAGCACCTACTACACTCCTTACTTTACATGGCCAGCACCTACTGCACTCCTTACTTTACATGGCCAGCACCTACTGCACTCCTTACTTTACATGGCCAGCACCTACTGCACTCCTTACTTTACATGGCCAGCACCTACTGCACTCCTTACTTTACATGGCCAGCACCTACTGCACTCCTTACTTTACATGGCCAGCACCTACTACACTCCTTACTTTACATGGCCAGCACCTACTGCACTCCTTACTTTACATGGCCAGCACCTACTGCACTCCTTACTTTACATGGCCAGCACCTACTGCACTCCTTACTTTACATGGCCAGCACTTACTGCACTCCTTACTTTACATGACCAGCACCTACTACACTCCTTACTTTACATGGCCAGCACCTACTGCACTCCTTACTTTACATGGCCAGCACCTACTGCACTCCTTACTTTACATGGCCAGCACCTACTGCACTCCTTACTTTACATGGCCAGCACCTACTGCACTCCTTACTTTACATGGCCAGCACCTACTGCACTCCTTACTTTACATGGCCAGCACCTACTACACTCCTTACTTTACATGGCCAGCACCTACTGCACTCCTTACTTTACATGGCCAGCACCTACTGCACTCCTTACTTTACATGGCCAGCACCTACTGCACTCCTTACTTTACATGGCCAGCACCTACTGCACTCCTTACTTTACATGGCCAGCACCTACTACACTCCTTACTTTACATGGCCAGCACCTACTGCACTCCTTACTTTACATGGCCAGCACCTACTGCACTCCTTACTTTACATGGCCAGCACCTACTGCACTCCTTACTTTACATGGCCAGCACCTACTGCACTCCTTACTTTACATGGCCAGCACCTACTGCACTCCTTACTTTACATGGCCAGCACCTACTGCACTCCTTACTTTACATGGCCAGCACCTACTGCACTCCTTACTTTACATGGCCAGCACCTACTGCACTCCTTACTTTACATGGCCAGCACCTACTGCACTCCTTACTTTACATGGCCAGCACCTACTGCACTCCTTACTTTACATGGCCAGCACCTACTGCACTCCTTACTTTACATGGCCAGCACCTACTGCACTCCTTACTTTACATGGCCAGCACCTACTGCACTCCTTACTTTACATGGCCAGCACCTACTGCACTCCTTACTTTACATGGCCAGCACCTACTACACTCCTTACTTTACATGGCCAGCACCTACTGCACTCCTTACTTTACATGGCCAGCACCTACTACACTCCTTACTTTACATGGCCAGCACCTACTGCACTCCTTACTTTACATGGCCAGCACCTACTGCACTCCTTACTTTACATGGCCAGCACCTACTACACTCCTTACTTTACATGGCCAGCACCTACTGCACTCCTTACTTTACATGGCCAGCACCTACTACACTCCTTACTTTACATGGCCAGCACCTACTGCACTCCTTACTTTACATGGCCAGCACCTACTACACTCCTTACTTTACATGGCCAGCACCTACTGCACTCCTTACTTTACATGGCCAGCACCTACTACACTCCTTACTTTACATGGCCAGCACCTACTACACTCCTTACTTTACATGGCCAGCACCTACTGCACTCCTTACTTTACATGGCCAGCACCTACTACACTCCTTACTTTACATGGCCAGCACCTACTGCACTCCTTACTTTACATGGCCAGCACCTACTACACTCCTTACTTTACATGGCCAGCACCTACTGCACTCCTTACTTTACATGGCCAGCACCTACTACACTCCTTACTTTACATGGCCAGCACCTACTACACTCCTTACTTTACATGGCCAGCACCTACTGCACTCCTTACTTTACATGGCCAGCACCTACTACACTCCTTACTTTACATGGCCAGCACCTACTGCACTCCTTACTTTACATGGCCAGCACCTACTACACTCCTTACTTTACATGGCCAGCACCTACTACACTCCTTACTTTACATGGCCAGCACCTACTACACTCCTTACTTTACATGGCCAGCACCTACTACACTCCTTACTTTACATGGCCAGCACCTACTACACTCCTTACTTTACATGGCCAGCACCTACTACACTCCTTACTTTACATGGCCAGCACCTACTGCACTCCTTACTTTACATGGCCAGCACCTACTGCACTCCTTACTTTACATGGCCAGCACCTACTACACTCCTTACTTTACATGGCCAGCACCTACTGCACTCCTTACTTTACATGGCCAGCACCTACTACACTCCTTACTTTACATGGCCAGCACCTACTGCACTCCTTACTTTACATGGCCAGCACCTACTGCACTCCTTACTTTACATGGCCAGCACCTACTACACTCCTTACTTTACATGGCCAGCACCTACTACACTCCTTACTTTACATGGCCAGCACCTACTGCACTCCTTACTTTACATGGCCAGCACCTACTGCACTCCTTACTTTACATGGCCAGCACCTACTACACTCCTTACTTTACATGGCCAGCACCTACTGCACTCCTTACTTTACATGGCCAGCACCTACTACACTCCTTACTTTACATGGCCAGCACCTACTGCACTCCTTACTTTACATGGCCAGCACCTACTGCACTCCTTACTTTACATGGCCAGCACCTACTACACTCCTTACTTTACATGGCCAGCACCTACTGCACTCCTTACTTTACATGGCCAGCACCTACTACACTCCTTACTTTACATGGCCAGCACCTACTGCACTCCTTACTTTACATGGCCAGCACCTACTGCACTCCTTACTTTACATGGCCAGCACCTACTACACTCCTTACTTTACATGGCCAGCACCTACTGCACTCCTTACTTTACATGGCCAGCACCTACTACACTCCTTACTTTACATGGCCAGCACCTACTGCACTCCTTACTTTACATGGCCAGCACCTACTACACTCCTTACTTTACATGGCCAGCACCTACTGCACTCCTTACTTTACATGGCCAGCACCTACTACACTCCTTACTTTACATGGCCAGCACCTACTACACTCCTTACTTTACATGGCCAGCACCTACTACACTCCTTACTTTACATGGCCAGCACCTACTACACTCCTTACTTTACATGGCCAGCACCTACTACACTCCTTACTTTACATGGCCAGCACCTACTACACTCCTTACTTTACATGGCCAGCACCTACTACACTCCTTACTTTACATGGCCAGCACCTACTACACTCCTTACTTTACATGGCCAGCACCTACTACACTCCTTACTTTACATGGCCAGCACCTACTGCACTCCTTACTTTACATGGCCAGCACCTACTACACTCCTTACTTTACATGGCCAGCACCTACTGCACTCCTTACTTTACATGGCCAGCACCTACTACACTCCTTACTTTACATGGCCAGCACCTACTGCACTCCTTACTTTACATGGCCAGCACCTACTGCACTCCTTACTTTACATGGCCAGCACCTACTACACTCCTTACTTTACATGGCCAGCACCTACTGCACTCCTTACTTTACATGGCCAGCACCTACTACACTCCTTACTTTACATGGCCAGCACCTACTACACTCCTTACTTTACATGGCCAGCACCTACTACACTCCTTACTTTACATGGCCAGCACCTACTACACTCCTTACTTTACATGGCCAGCACCTACTACACTCCTTACTTTACATGGCCAGCACCTACTGCACTCCTTACTTTACATGGCCAGCACCTACTGCACTCCTTACTTTACATGGCCAGCACCTACTGCACTCCTTACTTTACATGGCCAGCACCTACTACACTCCTTACTTTACATGGCCAGCACCTACTGCACTCCTTACTTTACATGGCCAGCACCTACTACACTCCTTACTTTACATGGCCAGCACCTACTGCACTCCTTACTTTACATGGCCAGCACCTACTGCACTCCTTACTTTACATGGCCAGCACCTACTACACTCCTTACTTTACATGGCCAGCATCTACTACACTCCTTACTTTACATGGCCAGCACCTACTGCACTCCTTACTTTACATGGCCAGCACCTACTGCACTCCTTACGTTACATGGCCAGCACCTACTGCACTCCTTACTTTACATGGCCAGCACCTACTGCACTCCTTACTTTACATGGCCAGCACCTACTACACTCCTTACTTTACATGGCCAGCATCTACTACACTCCTTACTTTATATGGCCAGCACCTACTGCACTCCTTACTTTACATGGCCAGCACCTACTGCACTCCTTACTTTACATAGCCAGCATCTACTACACTCCTTACTTTACACGGCCAGCACCTACTACACTCCTTACTTTACACGGCCAGCACCTACTGCACTCCTTACTTTACACGGCCAGCACCTACTGCACTCCTTACTTTACATGGCCAGCACCTACTGCACTCCTTACTTTACATGGCCAGCACCTACTACACTCCTTACTTTACATGGCCAGCACCTACTGCACTCCTTACTTTACATGGCCAGCACCTACTACACTCCTTACTTTACATGGCCAGCACCTACTGCACTCCTTACTTTACATGGCCAGCACCTACTACACTCCTTACTTTACATGGCCAGCACCTACTACACTCCTTACTTTACATGGCCAGCACCTACTACACTCCTTACTTTACATGGCCAGCACCTACTACACTCCTTACTTTACATGGCCAGCACCTACTGCACTCCTTACTTTACATGGCCAGCACCTACTGCACTCCTTACTTTACATGGCCAGCACCTACTACACTCCTTACTTTACATGGCCAGCACCTACTACACTCCTTACTTTACATGGCCAGCACCTACTGCACTCCTTACTTTACATGGCCAGCACCTACTGCACTCCTTACTTTACATGGCCAGCACCTACTACACTCCTTACTTTACATGGCCAGCACCTACTACACTCCTTACTTTACATGGCCAGCACCTACTGCACTCCTTACTTTACATGGCCAGCACCTACTACACTCCTTACTTTACATGGCCAGCACCTACTGCACTCCTTACTTTACATGGCCAGCACCTACTACACTCCTTACTTTACATGGCCAGCACCTACTACACTCCTTACTTTACATGGCCAGCACCTACTACACTCCTTACTTTACATGGCCAGCACCTACTGCACTCCTTACTTTACATGGCCAGCACCTACTGCACTCCTTACTTTACATGGCCAGCACCTACTACACTCCTTACTTTACATGGCCAGCACCTACTACACTCCTTACTTTACATGGCCAGCACCTACTGCACTCCTTACTTTACATGGCCAGCACCTACTACACTCCTTACTTTACATGGCCAGCACCTACTACACTCCTTACTTTACATGGCCAGCACCTACTACACTCCTTACTTTACATGGCCAGCACCTACTACACTCCTTACTTTACATGGCCAGCACCTACTACACTCCTTACTTTACATGGCCAGCACCTACTACACTCCTTACTTTACATGGCCAGCACCTACTACACTCCTTACTTTACATGGCCAGCACCTACTACACTCCTTACTTTACATGGCCAGCACCTACTACACTCCTTACTTTACATGGCCAGCACCTACTACACTCCTTACTTTACATGGCCAGCACCTACTACACTCCTTACTTTACATGGCCAGCACCTACTGCACTCCTTACTTTACATGGCCAGCACCTACTACACTCCTTACTTTACATGGCCAGCACCTACTACACTCCTTACTTTACATGGCCAGCACCTACTACACTCCTTACTTTACATGGCCAGCACCTACTACACTCCTTACTTTACATGGCCAGCACCTACTACACTCCTTACTTTACATGGCCAGCACCTACTACACTCCTTACTTTACATGGCCAGCACCTACTACACTCCTTACTTTACATGGCCAGCACCTACTGCACTCCTTACTTTACATGGCCAGCACCTACTGCACTCCTTACTTTACATGGCCAGCACCTACTACACTCCTTACTTTACATGGCCAGCACCTACTACACTCCTTACTTTACATGGCCAGCACCTACTGCACTCCTTACTTTACATGGCCAGCACCTACTACACTCCTTACTTTACATGGCCAGCACCTACTACACTCCTTACTTTACATGACCAGCACCTACTACACTCCTTACTTTACATGGCCAGCACCTACTGCACTCCTTACTTTACATGGCCAGCACCTACTACACTCCTTACTTTACATGGCCAGCACCTACTGCACTCCTTACTTTACATGGCCAGCACCTACTACACTCCTTACTTTACATGGCCAGCACCTACTGCACTCCTTACTTTACATGGCCAGCACCTACTACACTCCTTACTTTATATGGCCAGCACCTACTACACTCCTTACTTTACATGGCCAGCACCTACTGCACTCCTTACTTTACATGGCCAGCACCTACTGCACTCCTTACTTTACATGGCCAGCACCTACTGCACTCCTTACTTTACATGGCCAGCACCTACTACACTCCTTACTTTACATGACCAGCACCTACTACACTCCTTACTTTACATGTCCAGCACCTACTGCACTCCTTACTTTACATGGCCAGCACCTACTACACTCCTTACTTTACATGGCCAGCACCTACTACACTCCTTACTTTACATGGCCAGCACCTACTGCACTCCTTATTTTACATGGCCAGCACCTACTACACTCCTTACTTTACATGGCCAGCACCTACTACACTCCTTACTTTACATGACCAGCACCTACTACACTCCTTACTTTACATGGCCAGCACCTACTGCACTCCTTACTTTACATGGCCAGCACCTACTGCACTCCTTACTTTACATGGCCAGCACCTACTACACTCCTTACTTTACATGGCCAGCACCTACTACACTCCTTACTTTACATGACCAGCACCTACTACACTCCTTACTTTACATGTCCAGCACCTACTGCACTCCTTACTTTACATGGCCAGCACCTACTGCACTCCTTACTTTACATGGCCAGCACCTACTACACTCCTTACTTTACATGGCCAGCACCTACTGCACTCCTTACTTTACATGGCCAGCACCTACTGCACTCCTTACTTTACATGGCCAGCACCTACTACACTCCTTACTTTACATGGCCAGCACCTACTGCACTCCTTACTTTACATACAGGTGATAAGTAGACCTGAGACAGTAGGACAGGAAGGTCTAGCAATGGGGAAATGAGTACATTCCGAGAGAAAAGTCCCCTCTCAGTCTGGGCTTAGATATCTTACTTTTCTATATTCATACAGCAGAGGACAAAGTAACCAGAATGAATGCACTGGTCAGACTTGGGCTGTCTAACTTCAGAATATCAGGAATTTGTCCTTTCGATGAACAAGCATGGTTCTCCTTTCATGATATATTGTATTTTTAATTTTTTGGGCAGCTTGTCATTTCTAAATTTGTCATTGAACATATGTTACTGAAATACTACTTCACAAACAACGCAAATGGCTGAAAAATCCACTTTTAAGTTCAGCTATTTGTGGGGAATACAGTCCCAAACCCTCTCACCTTCAAGGTGACTGCATCTGAGAGAAAAGTGCATTTAGCCCAAAATAGCTGTATTCCATATAAAATGTTGCATTCATGGAATTATACATAATAGTGACAGTATGACTGGATGATCTCCAGTACTGCAGGTTTGGCAAGACTGATGTCAGCCACGCGAGGAAAGGCTAACTATAATGGCAAAACTGTCATCTCAGGAGACAGTGCAAATGGATCCACTTTGTTAGATGAGGTCACTATGGTGATTGAACAGCTCTAGCAATGAAGCCAATGGACACTGATATGGCTGTCATGATTAGCCCACCTTTTCAACGCTGCATAGCGGGCTGACACTGAGGTGGTGGGTCCCATTTTCAGCAGAAGGATGGGAGAGATTCTTTCAGTTTAGATGGGTCGTATTGCTAAATCATTCTGGTAAAGCATATGCCTGGATGATAGAAAGCAGACTTCATCCAATAGCCGAGTCTCTGATTCAGAAGGACAATGTAGATTCTGTGGGTGGGCAAGGAACAGCAGATCAACTGTTTGTCTTTGCAGAGAAATTAAATGGATCTTGGGTAGTTTAGTCCACTAACTTTGCCTACACATATTTGTGGACATGTATGTATGTGTGTGTTATATATACAAATGCTAATTTGTGTATATATATATATATATATATATATATATATATGTGTGTGTGTGTGTGTGTGTGTGTGTATATATATATATATATATATATATATATATATATATATATATATATATATATATATATATGTATGTATGCATGCACCAAAAAATTTCTTCTGGGAATAGCTACATCAGTATAGGGTCCCAGGGCCATTGATGTATTCTACAAGGTCCTTATATTTGTAGAGGGAGCGCATATCCACATTTATGGCATTAAGATGAATAGATTCATGGTCAGTATAGAATTCCATCAAGGGTGTGTTTAGTCTCCTCTTCTGTTTTTGATTTTCACTGACATGATATCAAAATGAAGTCAATGTCTGGTGGGTACAGTTTAAGTTTACAAGGGTTACATCTTTGTTTCAGATCCTGTTGTTGTCTGAAGCACAAGTAAGTGTGATGTTTAGCATACACAGCAGTGATTTACTGTTCAGTGTGAAGTGGCTGGGATTAAAATCAAGACCGCCAAATCAAAGATTGTGAGTTTCTCCTACAAAAGCGTGGATTGTCCTCTCTGGTTTGGGAGGGCATACAGGTGTTTCAAGTGGAAGTTCAAGTGTGTTGAAGTCTTGCTCATGACTGAAGGTGAGGGGGATCAGAGACTGACCAGTAGATTGGTGCAGTAATGGCAGTGAGGTCCCTATCAGTTCATCAAAAAATCAGTTAATCAAATGTCATTTTCAGTGCACTTACATTGAACATGCCATTCGTCGAACTGTTCATAATGAGATCACGGTACATTGAGTATTGGGAAGTTTGCCCTTTCCCCACTGTAGTGTGATCTCAGAGTTGGTATATATAATTAGCAGGGGGTGTGGGGCTGAGGGGAATTTTATGAATGGTATTTTTGAAATGCCATTCATTAAAGTGACAGTTCAATTAAGTGATATAGACCCATGGAAGTGCTTCCTGTATTGTACTGAGCTGTGGCGGGATGCAAGAGCTGAATCATAGGATGTGGAACTCATTATTTCCAGTCAGTCTGCTCCTTCATCTTCACCTGTAGTCATCAGATTTAGGGAATTATCAAAAGGATAAAGTCATGGGCAGCCGAAGCAAGGTTCCTCTGTAGGGTACCTCTGTTTACTCACTGTAGTAGAGGGAGGAGTTCATCAACTCAAAAGAACCTTGGCGAACAGACAATGTTCCTCTGTGGTGAGAGGAATCAGGTGATGTGGTTTAGCACCTCATTAGGCATGACCACTGAGAGGAGATCCTGCAGTAGACCCAAGCCACTTTGGAAGGATTATATCTGTCTACTTGCCTGAGAATGCCTAAGGTACCACAGATTGCCATGGAGACTGTTGTTGGGGATGGAGAAATCTGGTCCACTCTGCTCTGCTTCCTACCACAGAAGTCCTCACCTGCACTAGTGATTTAGAAAATGATTACAGTGATGTTACTGAGTGACACATGCTTGAAGGCTTAGACTGTTATATAATTACATGGAATTAATGGCATTGAGGCAGTAATCCCTACCTGTCAACAAGTTAAAACAGAAAAATAAAAATATTTAAACAGACACAGAATCAGGCACAGGCAGGAACATTTTGACTGTCATAGAGGCAGAGATTTTATTCCTTTGCTAATAAACATATTGGAGAAGGGCAGTATACCTAACAGGGCACTTGAGCATCCACATTAGATGTGATGACTACTGCTTCTTTATTGATTTGTGTTTATTCTTTCTGTTAATTGGGAATGCCCTGCCAGACTTCTCCCCATTTTAAGAGGTGTTCCTAAAAGAACCTCTGGGTGTAGACATCTTGAATAATAATATGTGACTGCAGTACTAGAGGCAGCCCTAGAAACATATCAGCCTGTGTACTTCACCTCCACATCATAAAACAGGATCCTGCATTTTACTAACCCTAAAACACACAATAGCTGTCTGACGTATCTTCCCCTACTTTCTAGTCACCATACTTTGCAGGTGTATTTTTCATCCCTTTCACTATGTCACTTCCTCTGCTGGCCTGCTGATTTCTGTTCATTATTTTCAAAACCTCCACAAAATATTATCATGGCTACTTTTTTCTTTCTCCCAGTATCTCCTTCATATTTTCAACACATTTTGCCTGGAGCTCTGTCACTTGTTGACTGCTTTTTTTTTTTTTTCTTGGACATGTAAAATATTGCAAACTGTTTTGGTTTGTCAGTGTTTAATGTGTTGCAATAGCTGCCGTGTAATATGTTAGACTGTACAACTCAGGCAAAAGGGATAAAGTGAGTTTTTATTGTTTAAAAAAATCTTTAATTCTCAAAATTTGTGTTTGGTGGTAGTATGTGCACAGATTCGGGTAGTGTGAGGACAGCCTCCATATTGGGATGATGGAGTGAAAAGAAATAACTGAGTTATTCTATTTTGCACCTATTTCCTTCACAATGTATTAAGCTGATACAGTTCTCTGCAGTAAATGTCTCAGTTATGATGTTTTTCATCTTAGCTAACTGAGACAAGATATTTTGCAATTATTGTTCTGTCTGTGCTTGTCACACTGCTTCAGTCCATGTAATCTACCCTAACATCTAACGAACCCCTTATAATTATCACCTACCTCTCCACTTCTGTCCTAGTAATTGCCATAACATCTAACAAATCTCTCACAGTCACCTGCCGTCCTACTTTGTTCCTTGAACTATACCATAGCACTTGACAAATCTTCCATAAGCTCATGTGATTTGTTCCCAAACTAGTGTCAGATTTTACTGTATCATAGTCCTCTTAGTAATTTGTAATAATTGCTACTGATGCAGTCCTCCCATTCCTTGGCACAGCTCTGTAGTTCTTATTTTCAATAATATAATGAATTTGGTTTTATTATATGTTATTTAGTATTATATTTATTTACCTCTGCACATCCCACTTAACTGCAAAAGTTAAACTATTGATGAATTTCCTGTGCCTTTATAACTTGTTTTTGTGGATCTTGCTATTAATGTTGTAATTTGATTTTTACTGTTGTGCTGTGTTTTGAAGCTTTTCTCAGTGGATCTCTTCTATAAATGGGTAGTAACAAAATATCAAGTAAAATTCTTATCACAGCTTTCCATCTGAGGACATTTTAATAACATACATGAAAAAGTAGAACAGTAAATACAGCAATAATGGTAAAACATGACAACAGTGTGCTGAACTGCAAACAATGCAGTAAGAAGTAGAACAGTAAATACAGCAAGAATGGTAAAACATGACAACAGTGTGCTGAACTGCAAACAATGCAGTAAGAAGTAGAACAGTAAATACAGTAAGAATGGTAAAACATGACAACAGTGTGCTGAACTGCAAACAGTGCAGTAAGAAGTAGAACAGTAAATACAGCAAGAATGGTAAAACATGACAACAGTGTGCTGAACTGCACACAGTGCAGTAAGAAGTAGAACAGTAAATACAGCAAGAATGGTAAAACATGACAACAGTGTGCTGAACTGCAAACAATGCAGTAAGAAGTAGAATAGTAAATACAGCAAGAATGGTAAAACATGACAACAGTGTGCTGAACAGTAAACAATGCAGTTAAGTAGAACAGTATACAGCAAGAATAGTAAAACATGACAACAGTGTGCTGAACTGCAAACAATTCAGTAAGATGTAGAACAGTAAATACAGCAAGAATGGTAAAACATGACAACAGTATGCTGAACTGCAAACAATGCAGTAAGAAGTAGAACAGTAAATACAGCAATAACGGTAAAACATGACAACAGTATGCTGAACTGCAAACAATGCAGTAAGAAGTAGAACAGTAAATACAGCAAGAACAGTAAAACATGACAACAGTGTGCTGAACTGCAAACAATGCAGTAAGAAGTAGAACAGTAAATACAGCAAGAACGGTAAAACATGACAACAGTGTGCTGAACTGCAAACAGTGCAGTAAGAAGTAGAACAGTAAATACAGTAAGAATGGTAAAACATGACAACAGTGTGCTGAACTGCAAACAGTGCAGTAAGAAGTAGAACAGTAAATACAGCAAGAATGGTAAAACATTACAAGAGTATGCTGAACTGCAAACAGTGCAGTAAGAAGTAGAACAGTAAATACAGCAAGAACGGTAAAACATGACAACAGTGTGCTGAACTGCAAACAGTGCAGTAAGAAGTAGAACAGTAAATACAGTAAGAATGGTAAAACATGACAACAGTGTGCTGAACTGCAAACAGTGCAGTAAGAAGTAGAACAGTAAATACAGCAAGAATGGTAAAACATGACAACAGTGTGCTGAACTGCAAACAATGCAGTAAGAAGTAGAACAGTAAATACAGCAAGAATGGTAAAACATGACAACAGTGTGCTGAACTGCAAACAATGCAGTAAGAAGTAGAACATTAAATACAGCAAGAATGGTAAAACATGACAACAGTATGCTGAACTGCAAAGAATGCAGTAAGAAGTAGAACAGTAAATACAGCAAGAACGGTAAAACATGACAACAGTATGCTGAACTGCAAACAATGCAGTAAGAAGTAGAACAGTAAATACAGCAAGAATGGTAAAACATGACAACAGTGTGCTGAAATGCAAACAATGCAGTAAGAAATTTTATGTTGTTGTTGTGTCTTTCGGCTTTTCCCAGTTAGGGGTCGCCACAGTGGAACTCCGGTCCGCTAATGACTGGCAGTAGATTTTTTACGTGCCGAGTTGCCAGCCCTGACACACAACCTTCAACGAAGGTACGCCCATTCACGCATGTCTCCATGCAGAAGACGCTCTAGCTGAGAATCGAACTGGACAGCGTCTTACTATGAGGCGACAACGCTACCGCAGCACCACCACCGCTATTAGTGAAATAGCCAGTATTTGCTAAACTTTTATTTTCAAAATATTCCTTTCTATTCAGCACCACTCTTTGTGTATAAGGCAGATGACCATAACTTATTCAATATTCTCATGCACTTTTGTAAATTCAGCCAAAATTGAAATTTGACTAAGGCGGTTTCAGAAAATGCAATTACAGAAACAAAAATCTTAAGTGCAGTCATATTACTGTGGCGATTCAGTTGTGTCAGCTTGTCTGACTCTCAGGAGGGTGACAATGTATTCCTTTACCATATGACAACTCAGAGTGAAAAAGTGCAATCACCAGAGTAAAATATTAAGATGTCTTTTAATTGTCAGAGCATCTCAGGTTTCATTTGAAATGTGAAAATTATGGCTGCCTGTGGAGATTTATGTCAAAGGCCCCTTTACAACATTACTACCTTCTGAAAGCTGACTTGTGCAGAACTACCTTTCCATGGAAAATGTTCAAGTGGTCATTGAAAACTGTCAGTAACTGTAGACGCGAGACTTAGCCATCAGAACATATGCATAGTTAGGCTGTCTGTTTTGTCACTGTACGAAGAGTAAGAAGTTGTGGAATGCACGGTGAATGAAAATTTTCTGTAAATTGTACTGAATGGTGTGTGTGTGTGTGTGTGTGTGTGTGTGTGTGTGTGTGTGTGTGTATGTGTATCTGTAAATGTCCTCCTGTACACTTTTCACTGCCTGACTGTTGGTGTTGCTACATAGTACTAATGCCCTCCTTTACACTTTTCAATGCCTGCCTGCAGGTGGTGATCTTATTACTCTGTAAATACCCTACTGTACACTTTTCATTGCCTGCCGGTGCTGATACTTATTACCATCTGTTAATATCTTCACCTTTTTGAGGTATAATCACATTAAGGTCAGTTTATCACAAAACAATGTTTCTTTCATTGTACACACTCTGGGATTCTTCATTCCTTCACTACACATTTCTTTTGTAGCTTGCATATGATTTTAGATAATATGTCTGAACTTTGTTTATAGAGTCTGATCCTTGTTTGAGATATGACCTTAAAACTGGAAACTGGTCAGTAAACAACACAGTGGCAATTCCCACTGAATAATAAGGTAACTTCAGGGTGAAACGATCTGCAACTCACAAAATGACTGCATGCAGCAGAGTAGAATATGGTACTCTGAAGGTATAGCTTGCAAAACTGAATATTTCTTAGGATAGGTAATGCATCAAAATTACACATAGTGGGTGCTCTGGAGAAGTAAGAGTTCATTACTGATTATGGTATATGGGGGGGGGGGCAGCACCTTGAAATTAAATGATGTATTCTGGTGGTATAACTGGAGGTGAAACCATGCCAGGAAGTTTGAAGGTAGAAACAGAGGATGGAGAAAAAGTATTTAGCCAAAACATGAAAAAAAAGAGGTATGACTTTGCCTTATAGTATTTTAGAGTGCACCCATATAAGTCTGCAAATTATTTCATAGGTTCAGAGGTTCATAGGTAGGTACTAAGCTATCGGGCCAAGGGCCTACGTAAGCCTAGCCAGCAAGGTACCATAGCTTACGCCACCAAAGAAAAGTTATTTTCCTGAGCCACTGTCCAGCAGAGACACAGAAGTTAATAGTGAACCTCAAATAAAAATTAAAGTCAATAATACACGGTGCTGACTTTTGTAAAATGAAAAAAAAATGAGTGGGGCAAGCCCTCCATAGATAAGTATACTAACTCTGAGATTGCAAAGCCTCAAGGTAAGGAGGTAAGGGGAAACTGCCTTATTGTCACAGTTCCACACTCTCAATATTAACATTGTGCATTGTTTAATTTAAATGGGAATCAATTAAACCTAATCATGTAATCTTATTTTGATGCAACCCTTTGTAATAAATAAAACGTAGCAGAGAGTGCAAAAACTGGTGAAAAAGGATGAACTTCGCCAGTTTTTGCACTCTCTGCTACGTTTTATTAGTGTTTTGTGAGTGCTTTCTGCAACTTTTGGCTTACCTTTGTAATAAATCCCTTTAGAGTCATTTGTTATATTTAGCTCTTTACTTGTTCAAAGATACAAAGATATTATTTTATTTTTATTTCCTCTCAGCTGTTCTTATAGTGGGTTCATGGTAAACAGCAATGTCCCATATTCATTTTAAGGCATACCATGAAAATTCCACTTATTTTCTTCTTATTTGTCAAAATCCACATTTTGTAATGCACTGTCTTTAGAAAAAAAATTGGCAATGTTTACCCAGTATATGTTTTTAAATTTCACTATAAATGAATCCATCTACTGTAACTTGTTTAAGGTCACACAGTGTACTTGTGATACTTTTTCCTGAACTGTTTTGTCACTTGATTTTATATTACAGTTTCTTAAATAGATAACAAATTTGACACATTGAATATATCTGATTCTGAAGACAACGTGTTCTCAGAAAGGAGGCAGAGAGGCAGCCCATAACAAAACTGTGAAACATTTGTAATATGTACCTTGCTCCCTGTCCTCTCTACTCCATGTATAGCTAGGCTAACATTTAGTAATACACAAGTACAACTTCCAAACCAAATGACTGTTCAGTCCTATCTCATGACAATCAAATCACCTGCCATTTAAAATTGTATTATTTTGCAAATAACAAATGTGTGGCATGTATTTCCTATACCAACGTCCATCTCCAAAAGGTGCTGCCCATGACCTGTTTCTATAGTAACATTGAATATGCTCTCCACATTGTATGATAATCAATGACTAAAAGTATATTATTTCTTCTTTTCTATGCTAATGTCACGCACAGAGTCTACATATTTATAGTAATTTCATTTGCATTTAGTAACATTTTTAATAAATATGAATTCAACATGAATTTTTAAGGAGCTTTTCCCATGGGTCTCCTGTGCAAACATACAGGCTTAAGCTTAACAACAGCTAACCCAGAAAGCAATGTAATAAATAAAATTAATAAAATAACAGTTATGTTAAAGCTTTAGAGGTGTGTGTGTGTGTGTGTGTGTGTGTGTGTGTGTGTGTGTGTGTGTGTATGTGTGTGTGTGTGTGCGAACACACATTTATGTATTTATCTGGTACATTGTTGATTCATCCTTTTAAGTAGAAACTGAGAAAGCTAAATGTATGTCAGGGTGTAAGGGAATTAGATGCACAAGTATATGTATGTATGTGTGTGTTGGTGTGTGTGTGTGTGTGTGTGTGTGTGTGTGTGTCTGTGTGTGTGTGTGTGTGTGTGTGTGTGTGTGTGTGTGTGTGTGTGTGTGTATGTTTGTGTGTGTGTGTGTGTGTGTGTGTGTGTGTGTGTGTGTGTGTGTATGTGTGCGCGTGTGTATATATGTGTGTGTGTGTATGTGTGTATGTCTGTGTGTGTGTGTGTGTGTGTGTGTGTGTGTGTGTATGTCTGTGTGTCTGTGTGTCTGTGTGTGTCTGTGTGTGTGTGTGTGTGTGTGTGTGTGTGTGTGTGTGTGTGTATGTGTGTGTGAACACACATTTATGTGTATTTATCTGGTACATTGTTGATTCATCCTTTTTAGTAGAAACTAAGAAAGCTAACTGTATGTCAGGGTGTAAGGGAATTAGATGCACAAGTATATGTATGTATGTGTGTGTTGGTGTGTGTGTGTGTGTGTGTGTGTGTGTGTGTGTGTGTGTGTGTGTGTGTGTGTGTGTGTGTGAAATAAAAGGAGGATACCTTAGCAAACATGACTTTCCACACTAATGCGTATGTGTGCATTATTCGCTGTAGAAGCATTGATCTATAGGTAGAAAAAATAACATATTACAAAAGGCTTGGGTACAGTAGATTAATTTTGTAAATATGTTTAATTATGTCATACTGATATTAGGCATTTAATTTCAGCTGTATTTTCTAATGATCAACTATAGTTTTAATTGACACTATGTCATTTAATAATATGAAATTTAAACAGTTCATCAGTGCCACTTGTAATGAAAGGTTGGTGTCTTAGGCTTGCCATAGAAAAGCTCTGAATAATAAGAACACATTTTGTCAGCTGATTTGGATATCAATAAACTGTTTTGAAATAAAATAGTACAGATTATGAGTTGCAAACATTTAAGAATTACATTTAACAAACAATGTACCTTGTCATATTGTTCCTCAGCACTTAAATTTAGTCATCTGTTGTTGCAGCTGTGAAAGAATTCTAGAAACAGACTTTGAAAATATTAATTCTGATATTTGCTGAATAGGATTTTGATGACTTGTTGTAATATTTGCTTAGCCTGCATGACCATCAATCCCCTACTGCAGTGCTTTAAAAACCCATTTGTTCCTCTTCAGGGCATGAGCCAGGCTCATTCAATCCCTGCTTGAGGTAAGAGCCCATCATTGCATTTGTTTCTGTTAAAGCTGAGATTCAGGTACCATGAGCGAGCTGCCACCCATGTGAGGTACCCAGTCTGCCAACAAACCTTCTGTCACAGCTGTGATATCCATCATAGTCCCTTCCCATGGAGATGAATGTGTGCTTCTTGCAGTGTGGTCACCACCATGGTCCATAGTGATGCATGTCACACACCTCACACTCGTAAGATGTTAGCCATGCAGTGGACCAGACCATTTCCTGCCCATCCTCTCTTACCCGGCTTTTCCGTCTTCTCATGTTGCTGATTGAAGACAAGTTATCAATGGAATAGTCATGGTTTTATTTTGTTATGCAATGGCACCAAACAATTAATAATTAACTATGTTGTTTTAACAACTCTATGTTTTGGCTATACCTGCAGTTAACTATTTCAGCATTTTATTAATTTGAGATTTTTTTTTGTATGTTGATATGCAGTAATGTCATTTTGGTATCTAGATTTATATTCTATCTCATATAATATAATTTATAAATGTTTACTTACAGACTTCTTTTTTTAAACAGTAAATCAAACCAAGTTAATTTGATTATAAGAACATGATGAATACAGTTAATGCAGTTAATCTTAAGAAGTTTTTACTTCAGTTAAGTTACTATTCAAAAGCTAAACACTTTAGTAACAGGTTCACTTCAGCGGTAGAGTGCTGCATGAAATCATCCATAGAACTTATTTTGTTTTGTTTTTATTGACTTGGCATTACTTGATTAAAACAGCACCTTAAGTTGTTTGTTTAGAGTCTGTGGATCTATGTGTTTTGGATAAAGGTCATATAGAGATGTTTGCTTTTAGTTCTACAAAAATATGAGTCTCAAAGGGTTTGCATTTTTCCATTTGTCTCCACAGATGCCCCAGTAACAGAACTTCATGACTTATTCTGTAAAAAGCTACAGCAGTGCTGTGTTTTATTCGACTTCTTGGACTGTGTGGCAGACCTAAAAGGCAAGGAGATTAAACGAGCAGCCCTTAACGAGCTGGTGGAATGCATTGCAACAAACAGAGGAATTCTCATTGATCCAGTGTACCCAGAGATCATCAAAATGGTAAGGAAATCCCTCAAACTACAAATATACCGCTAAACTGTCTTTGCTGTAGGAATCACATTTTTGAGAGCTAGAAAGAATTGTAACTTTGTCGGTGGCATGTTTTTGAGGTTCTTGTATGCAAGGAATAGCCATAGCTCTTTCCCTGTCTAATGCATTTGTATTATTAGGCTGAAATACTTTGGAGACATGATTGTTTCATAGCATAGCTCTGCACCAAAATATTTCTGTAACAAATACTGTTTTGTTAAGTTGAAATTGAGGCACAAGATTTAGGACAACATTTAGAATGAATTTATACTGCGTAGCACCACTACCAGAGAAATGGGGGTAATGGGCAAAATCCTGAGTCACATGCAACATGAGTGTCGGAATGTTATATAATTGAGCAACAAGTAGGACATTGGTGTGCCCTGCATATTCATATAAGCCATACAGCATGAATAATACTGGTCATGCAATTCTGATCCTGTTGTAGTCCATTTTAAGACTGCCTACAGTAACTGTTTGAAGGCAGTTACAGATATGCACTAACAAACGTAAGCCCACCGTGCTACAATGAATGCACAACTTGTGATCAGCAGTCACATCTCTAATACATGTACACACGAATAGCACACATGTACTAGCTTACTTTGCCATCTTGTCATCGAAAGCTGTCACTACCTTTGTAGCAGAGCAGCACCATAACTCCTCTGTTCCCCTGCGTCTAAAAATACCCATGAACATGCCAAAAGCAAATGCACATGCTCACGTGCACACATTTATATACATCTAGAGTCATGCAAATACAATCAGGTTTCCACCGTGTATCTTGTAGAGTTTCTGCTGTTGCTGTAGAAGTAGCAGCAATAACAGTTAATGCACATACAAAATAAAAAAAATGTCTGTGTCTGTTGTAGTATCTCTGTACTGTATTCAGAAGTAAAACAGTCTTTTAACCAGAGTCACAATTTTAAACATATTTTTTGCAAGGATAAATAAAATCAAACTTTCCTGCAGCATACCAAAACAGGGAATAAATGCAGCATATTCACCAAGTTCCACAGTTTGGTTCCCAATCAGGTTCTAAAGTTTATTTTGACACGATAGCACCTATTTGTGTAGAGTTTTCCAAAGCTGAAGACAGTAACACTGTTCAGTTTTATACCTTCAAGAATTCCTTTCCACTGAATAATCAGGGTGCCTCCATCAACCATTCATTAAAGGGCAACACTACTCTTTCTCTGTCATATTCCTCCTGCAGGATTACACATTGTCTTCCTTGCTTAGATTCTTTAGAGTGCCACTAGCATTTATAACTCACAACAAAGTGTCTTCTCATTCACAATTGTGCAAAATTTGTTGTTGCACCCTTAGCAGGTGTCGGTCAAGAGCTACACATCTCTCACCTGGAAGGTTGTGGCTGAGCTCACTAAAGGCTTATTAACATTATTAAGGCTTTTCTTATTGTTCATTTCCCTTAGGATTCAGTAGCTGCAGTTCTGACACACACAGCCATTATCTTCACAGAAAACTACACAACCAGAAAATTACTCACACTACTTTCAGTCAGCTATTCACACAGTCGTAAGAAAGGTTTCAACAACAAATCCGTCTAAAGGCACAAGGGGTTTACATTGTCCTCAGAGTAATCCACTGTATTGTTATGAGGATCCTATAATTACTCCTCATATGTAAAAGAGTAGCCACTGTGGGGAAAATAGGGCAGCCACCCCAGGTACAAAGTGTTAGAGGTCGCAATCGGCAGATGTCAGTTGGTATTGGATTTACGATCAGGACTGAATCATTTTAGCACTCAATGTGTGGTATAAACTGTAGAAGCAACTGGCTACAATGTAGCAAGTAGTTTGCTATAGCTTAAAAAGTGAAAAGCTGATGGGATATCAATTGGTGAAATGCACACGGCACCTGAATTGCTAGCTACATCTCTGCTATGTGAACTAAATGGTTTAACAGTTCTTTAATTTCATCTAACTTTTAAAACAACAAAAGACAAGTTCTGACTACTTTAAAAGGCAGGATTCTTTGTGACAACTTGTTTTTCCTAAGCGGTCAGACAGTAATTGCTTCTCAGACAGAGATTGTATGGGTGAGAAAAAAATCAGGCATAATGATTTCTACATAACATCATTACAATTCCAGTTTGAATAAAGGTGTTTTTCTGTCCACTGCATGCTACCATTGTGGTATCTCTCTACTTTGATCAGAAATAAAACAGTTTTGAAAATGAAAGGTTATTTATAAGGCTAAATAAGGTCAAGCTTTCTTGCAGCAAACAAAAGGGGAGATAAAAGCAATACCTCATCTATTCATCATGCTGCAAAGTTCAGTATTTATTCACATTCTAAATCTTGTCCTTTTGCATGGCTTACCAAAGCAGTTTCATATTTTCAGGAATTCTTTTATACCCAAAAGGCAGGATAACTCCATCAACAAGTATAAAGTAAACCTTACTTCCTCCTTCACCTGTCAGCATATAGTAACACTTCTGTTCCTCCTTCATCTCTCAGCATAGTAACACTGCTGTCCCTCTGTCAGGATTCAAAATAGAGTAACACTCCTATTACTCCTTCAGGATTGGGGACACTTCCCGCAAACACACACACACACACACACACACACACACACACACACACACACACACACACACACACACACACACACACTTCTCCTGGAATGGGATTCTTAAGACTTCAAGGAAAGTGCAAAAAAAGCAATGTTTGGAGGGCTCGAAGTACCTCCACTTTACATTTGTTGACCTACCTACTTGTATGAGTCTTAAAAGCACAGAGCTAACTAGGCTTAGTAACCACCAGTGTGCTACGCCATCCATATGCATGTGTGTGTGTGAGATGGATGGATAGACAGACAGATATCCATTGTCCAATATCTCAACTAATCCATTTCAAAGTTATGAGGCCATTTCAGGATGCATGCATAAATCCTCTCAGAAATACATGACCTACACAGCTATGGGCAACTTGGGGGTTCATCAGTTCACCAACAGTACATCTTTTGGATGTTTGCGAAAATAGAACACTTGGAGAAAACCCACAAAAAATAAATAAAAGATAGCCAAATGTTACATAGAAGGCATATCAATTGATAACTGAACTGAAAACAGAAAAACAAGCTCTATTAGACAACAACAGTAATTACAGTGTCACTGTGCCACACCGGGTCTGAAAGAGAGAGAGGGATAGAAGTGTGTGTATGTGTGTGTGTGTGTGTGTGTGTGCATGTGCGTGTGCATGTGCGTGTGTGTGTCTGTGTATATGCATTTATATATATATATATATATATATATATATATATATATATATATATATACATACACATATACACACACACACACACACACACACACACACACACACACACACACATATATGTATGTGCGTGTACACATTCACACACACACACATTTCTAAGCATATATGTGTGTGTGTGTGTGTGTGTGTGTGTGTGTGTGTGTGTGTGTGTGTGTGTGTGTGTATATATATATATTATATATATATATATATATATATATATATATATATATATATATATTTATATATATATGGGTCTCCTTCACATGGTTGACATTTCAGAATGTCGAAGACCATATGGTCAAGACCATATGATCATCATTCGAAATGTCAACCATGCAGAACCAGCATCTCAGTACAACTACCATCTTAAGTTCCTGGGGTATGGGGGGGGTGGGGTGGAGCAGCGTGAATGTAAGTTTTTGTTGTGTTTTTTTGTTTTTATTCCATGGTCAACATTTTGAATGTCGATCATATGGTCTCCGCCATATGGTCTTCAACATTCTGAAATGCCGACGATGTAAAGTAGATCCATAAATATATATATATATATATATATATATATATATATATATATATATAGATATAGATATATATATATATATATATAGATATAGATATATATAATGTATATGTATGTACAGACTCACACACACAATATGTATTGCACACTTGTACATTCATGCAGTTCTCTAATCTGGTTCGAATTATAGGTTCATAATTTCACAGGATGATATTAGGCTATTGGCCAGGAGACCTTTATAAGCCTAGCCAATAATTTCGCCCATGCTCAATGTTATGCTGATAGTGTAAAGCTGCTGCTGTTATAAGACTGTTCTCATGTGCACGTCAGTATCAGTATATGCAGATTGATAATGGGCATTATGTCGTTGACGTCTATAACAGGACTCACTGTGATGATCACACTGCATGCAGTCATCCCTTGCATGGAACATTGTGCATCTCTGCTCCTTAATGAAAGTTTGTAATATCCCACAGTGGCATGCATTGTGGCTACACAGTTGTGTCTCCTGTACAGTGTGGGCATCAAGTACAACTCTCACAGCTCATTCTTTGCTGGTCCCACACAATGTGAACAGTTGAATTCTGCTGTGCATCTTCATCACGCATGTCTAACCCTTCAGAACGGTGTCTGGTACACTCTTCCAGAGCACACCTAACTCATACTATAGCCCTACCTGTCTGTCCTGCCTCTCTGCAAAGAATCACTCCTTACTTATAATGTCAGTATGGAACTGGCCGGAAATTGAAGGTAAAACAGTTATCTTGAAGCATTTTCTACAGTGATACAGGCCCCCCTGCACTCATGATGTGTATGAGGGGAGGGGCAACCCCCTTTTATCCCTTGAATTTATATATACCAGCTCCATTGTAACACAGATTGATGGATGGAAAAACAGGGTTCAAGCCTGAGTATCTCTATCCACCACCATTTGCTCACTCTAGCCACCAGTATATAGTAACTGGGGCATTTCACACACACACACATTTCACACACACACACACACACACACACACACACACACACACACACACACACGAATCCAGCCAGCAACCACCTACATCCTGTATGTCTCAACACACACACACACACACACACACACACACACACACACACACATGAATCCAGCCAGTGACCACCTACATCCTGTATGTCTCAATGAACGAAGCGACCACCTACCTCCTGAATGAATCCAGCCAGCGACCAAACCTGCCTGCAAAACGGAGCAATCCAGTGACCAAACCTGCCCGTGAAATGGAGCAATCCAGCCCGTGCAATATGTCCCGTGAGAGCAGCTCACCTCTCTCAGTCCTCATTGGGTCTTCCAGCTCACCTCTCTCCTCATTGGGTCTCTGCCTGCAGCCGAAGCAGTCCGGACCTCCTCTTCTGTGCGGTCGTCATTGCACTGATTCCTGGGTGCACTTGCAACAATGATTGCTGGGTACCTGTGTTTCTCTATCCGGACTGCTGATAAAGGCAGTCTGAAGTCTTCAAATGCCTCTGCACGTCAGGACTCGTGCTTTTTTTTTTCCAGTTTTGTTTTTTAGTTTTAAAGATTTTTTTTTTTGTGTTTTTCTAGGTGGGAGGGCAGTCTGATATCACGAGCCGCCCCTGACAAGTATATAAAATTATAACATCATATGCTTATACTAATTGTAAAGAAAGGGAACGATTTTAGACTATGTAGTGATAAATATGAATATTATAATAACAGGAGACTTTGTGATTTAAGAGGCAAATATAAAAAGAAAGGAAATTATATAATAAAAATGTTAGTGGCTATAGGATGTGGCAGGTTAAAACTACAAAATGGGTATGGCTAGAACTGAAATTAATTATTTTACAGAATCAGAAGCTTTAGCTGTAGGAGATTGGGAGGTAGTTGAAATAAGATTGTCTGATCATCTTGCAATATGGCTAGAGGTTAAGGAAAACAAGGAATATATAAAATAGGGAAAGGCATAAAAGGGATAAATGAGAAAGTATCAAATGAAGAAGGAAAGAGATTAGTAATACAGTTATGGAAAGATTATATTACTATGAGAACATTTTATAAAAACTGGTCAGAATGGCGGATAATATTTAAGGAAAATATTTTTAAAAAATAAAAACCAAGTTCGGCAGCACCAAGACCCACCACAGGAAGTATCAGGAATCCAAAAAATATAAAATAAAACAACTTATTGAAGCGCTTTTCGTTGCTTGTAATGTGGCAACTTCTTCAGAAAAGATACACAGTTTCAAACAGTAGTTTATAAGTAATTGTCATGTGATGACCACACCTCCAGTAAGTCAAATTCTTAAAGAAACATTTGCTAAAAAAACACGTGTTCATAAAACCAAAATACAAAAGCTGCAAGTTTGTCAGGTTAAAAGTGTCATCAAAACTGTCATAAATAGTTATACAGAAGGCATTAAACTGTTAGACTCAAACAATGACAAAGTTAGACTAAATTTCAAAATTACGGAATAATCAACCGGGTATATCTCTCTAAAATATTGTAGAGCTAAAATAAATAGAATTATATTCAAGCAAAATACCAGTTACCGTCTCAAACTTCTTAGTTTCAGAAGACAGGCAATGTTACAAGCATCATTTAAACCTAGTACAACAAATGCATTCAAATGTCTTGCTAGTGGGTTGTCAATTTTATTGACTGAAATAGCATAGGTGTGTTCATAAACCCTGTCCCGCAGTCTACGTTCAGTCTTCCCCACATAGAATGCGGGACAGTAGACACATGTTGCTGTATAGATTACTAGTCTAGAATTACAGTTGAGTTTAAATTTAATCTCATACTTGTTGTCACCTATACAAAATGTATTGCCCACTTACATGAATCTACACATCCTACAAGATTCACACAAATTCATTCCAGCATACCTATGTGTTTTAAGTTGTTGCCCCCCCCCCCCACATTCAAGTACGTTTTTAAGGTTGTGGCCTCTATGAAATACAATATTTGGAACTGGACCTAGTTTACTGCCTTCTGTATAATTATTTATAACAGTTTTGATGACACTTTTAATCTAACAAACTTGCAGCTTTTGTATTTAGGTTTTATGAACACGTGTTTTTTTAGCAAATGTTTCTTTAAGAATTTGACTTACTGGAGGTGTGGTCATCACATGACATGTCTCAATTACTTATAAACTGCTGTTTGAAACTGTGTTTTCTGAAGAAGTTGCCACATTACAAGCAATGAAAAGCACTTCAATAAATTGTTTTATTTTATATTTTTTGGATTCCTGATACTTCCTGTGGTGGGTCTTGGTGCTGCTGACTTGGTTTTGTGTTTTAGTAGTTTGTTGGCTTCCTTTCCTTGGTTTACCTGTAGTATGGCGTCTGGAACCAGCAGCAATCCAAGTAGTCCTACATTTTTCGGTTCACAGCTGCAGACCGAATTGGGGAATCTTACTCAGTTAATTAATGCAATGGGCCAACGTATGGACATATAGCAAATAATGTGGGCCACAAATTTACCTTTAAAGCTATAGATCAAGTTCAAGCTAATTTGAGAGGTGGACCACTGAACTTACTTTTAGAGGAACATGAGCTTGAATGGCAAATCCGTTTGAATGCATTTGTTGTACCAGGTTTAAATGATGCTTGTAACATTGCCTGTCTTCTGAAACTAAGAAGTTTGAGATGGTAACTGGTATTTTGCTTGAATATAATTCTATTCATTTTAGCTCTACAATATTTTAGAGAGATATACCCGGTTGATTATTCCGTAATTCTGAAGTTTAGTCTAACTTTGTCATTGTTTGAGTCCAACAGTTTAATGCCCTCTGTATAATTATTTATAACAGTTTTGATGACACTTTTAATCTAACAAACTTGCAGCTTTTGTATTTAGGTTTTATGAACACATGTGGTTTTTTAGCAAATGTTTCTTTAAGAATTTGACTTACTGGAGGTGTGGTCATCACATGACATATCTCAATTACTTATAAACTGCTGTTTGAAACTGTGTATCTTTTCTGAAGAAGTTGCCACATTACAAGCAATGAAAAGTGCTTTAATAAATTGTTTTATTTTATATTTTTTGGATTCCTGATACTTCCTGTGGTGGGTCTAGGCGCTGCTGACTTGGTTTTTGTGTTTTAGTAGTTTGTTGGCTTCCTTTCCTTGGTTTACATATTTTTAAAAAATGCTTTTTTTACAGTGGTAATATGATATGAGAAAAATAGAAAAAAAATATACAAGAACATAATGATGCATTGGATGATTTAGAACATAATGACATAAAATACTTTGACAAAGAAAAATAATTATATGAAAGAAATCAAGACAAAAATACAAGAACTGTTATATAAGCAGCGATATTTTACAAGGAAAAAGAGAAGTATTGAGTTACTTAAGGAGATTAGTAAAGGAAGATGGCAGTGTAATAAAAGAACTAAAAATGTAAAAGAAGAAATAGAAAGAACTTAGGAAAAGACTATGAATAGCATAATACAATATGTACAAGAAATGTTTATAGAAAAAAAGGCAGTGAAAAACATATAAAGAAAACAGTTAACAAAAAAATATAGAATAAAGAGCTGGATAGGGAGATTTCTTTAAATGAGCTAGATAACGTATTAGAAAAAGTAAATATAAATTTGTCAGCTAGACCACATGGAATAGGGTATAAAATGTATAAAAATTTAAGGGATTGACAAAAATATTTTTAAAGATTTTGAATGAATAGTTAAATGAAGGCTTTATGTATAAAGAGTTATACAGTGGAATATTTAAGTCTGTATGAAGGAAGGATGATAGAAAACAATTAAACTGGAAATCAGTAGTATTGAAAACTAATGATTATAAGATTTTCATGAAAATAATACAAAATAGATTTGAAACAAAAATAGAAACTATTATGAAAGCTAGTAGATGTAGTATTAAAGGGAAGGGTTGTCAAGAATTACTAATGATGGAGAAATTGTAGATGATATTATGAATAGAAAAGAAGAAATGAAAAGCATGATAATAAGGCATTTTATATAACTGAACATGAAATCTTATGACTAATAGTGAAAAAATATAATATAACTGAGAAAGTTAAGAAATTATGTGTGTGTCAGTGTAAAATAATAATAAAGTAAAACTATTTTTAAATGGCAGGTTAAGCCAAGAGGTATATATAAAGAGTGGTATAAGACTGGGATGTCCAATGAGATGTATACACTATGCAATAGTTAAGAATGTCTGAATGTGATAGTATATAAAATAAATTACAAAATGAATGTGGCAGGGTATATAACACCTGAAGTATTAAGATTGCCAGCTCTGTAAACACATGCAGATGACTTTATAATAATTGCAAAAACAAAATTTGGATAACATGAATAATAATTTGCACAAATGAATGTCTAGAGGTGATAGGGGAGGCTTGAAAAAAGGAAAAATGAAGGTTTTGGTGATGTAGGTTCATAGGTTCATGGGTTGGTACTAGGCTATCGGCCCTAGGGCCTATGCAAGCCTAGCCGTAACAATTCCCTGGATATTTCTTCCCACAATATGTATAGGTAGTAAAGATAGGGGTTATATATTTTACAATGAATTAAATTTCTGTCTTAGGCAAAAAAATTGGGAATAAAGATGTAAGTAGAATTCAATGGAGAAAAAAAAAAAAAAATAGAATAAGTAAGCCAAACCTGCTTTTCTGGAAAACATATCAATTATTATTCAGAAAAAAGGCGTATTTGATAAATTCAGTACTGATGATAAAATAGCATACTTAGCAAGTGTATTTATGTTGCCAACAGTATTTTGAAAAGAAATTATTTCAGATATATGTTTTCATTTATGTGGGGTTCTAGATTAAACCCAGTAAACAGGAGAGTTGTATATAAATAAAGAGGAAGGAAGTTTAGGGTTAATAAACCCAGTGGTATATGCTGATTCATTAAATTTTGCCAAAGTGTTAAAGTGGATAAATGAAAAAATGAGAAATGAATAAATTATGGGGTATGGTAAAAAGAGTAAAGAATGAAGAGTGTATAAATGATGGTTTAATAAAAATGTTTCTTGTTTAAAAAAGGCAGGGATTGAATAATTTATGTAATATTGCTTAACTTATATGATGTATAGCAATATATGTGAAGTATACTGTTTGTTTTGTTAATGTAGGTTGATTACTTTTATAGGAATGTAAATTTGTCTATGTCACAAGTGAAAATTCAAGAAAGGTGTTTGGAAAAAAGCGTGTATAAATGAAGAAATAAAATGTTACCAAGAAAAAAACATCTTGTGGAAAATAAAAACTGATGACATAGAAAAAGAAAAGAATGGCATAAGAATGTAATGATAAAGCAATGAAAAACAATGGAAAAATTTAACAAATGAAAAAAGTAAAGCTATAAAAACAAGAAGCAGATGATGTAATCAGAAAGTAGAATGTCAAGAATCTTTGGAGAAACTGATAATAGATAAATTACCAGTGAAAGGAAATATGCAATGTAAAAAGAAAAGTGATAAACTATATCTACAAGGAGGAAACTATGGAACATGTGTTTCTGAAATGTAAACGAGTAAAAAAAGTTATGGGGAAACTATGTAAGAAACATTTTTTAGAAGATATAAAAGAAATGGATAGAATAAACATGGCTGTGATTAAATATGGATATTATAAGACTAGAACTAAAGAATATGTTAAAAGAACAGATAAAACAGTCATTTTATGTCATATTGGTTATATGGAATGAAAGAATAAATGAAATTAATGTTTAATGGTAAATGGATTTTAGCAGCAATATTAAGTAAAATTAGACGGTGGTTATGAAAAAAAGGAGTGTGGTTCTAATATGGATGAAAATTTAGTACGATTGTAAAGGAAATTATGAATTTGTGTAAATATATTTGTATATCTATATATTTGCACATTTGTAAATTTTTTGTAAATATGTTGTAAATAAGAGTTCTTTTTGTATATAAATAAAGGATCACCAAGTGTTTTCAATAAGTACCATGAGATCTCTTACATCCACCTGACCTACCACCAACTCAAGCAGATGGGAGCATGGTTTAACATCTTTTATTTTATTTTTACATTTGTTAACCAAGTTAGACCGACTGGGTCCAGAGAGCCCTTTTTTAGCAGAGACCCAAGGAGAAAAGCTCCAGTAAAGTAATTAAAAAATAAGAAAAGTCCAGTGCAAAACCTTAAAGGTACCACAACATTAAAAACATTACTAAATATCAAATTCATCATACAAAACTCTAAATATATGCATTAACATAATTACTATTTTTTAATATTTTATTTCCTTGTTGTGGGTATTGCTGTCAGTATTTTTAGAGTTTTGTATAATGAATTTGATATTTAGTAATGTTTTAATGTGGTGGTACCTTTAAGGTAATAGGTTTGAGCTTTTAGATTTGTCACATGCTTCTGAACTACTTATTTAAATAGATGTGTAAGAAGTTAAGTTTTATGGTCTGAAGAAATGGATTGTTGTCCGTGAAAGTGCTTATCACTGTCAATAAAAGAATATTTTCATTCAGCTCCATTGTGTGGAACAATTGCATTTTGGTTTTGCACTAGACTGTTCTGTTTGTGTTCCTTTATCTACGAAGAAGCTAGTTTTTGTTGTTTGGAAAAAAATAAGAAAAACCTAATAATTCAAGTTGTAAGATACTTAGTACAAAAACAGAAAGAAATATGCAATACAAATATATACAAGGCAAAAGTACATCATTTTGAAATGCAGTAGTAATATATTTGATAAATTTGGTTAGCATTAAGGTATTTACAAGGAATGTAGCAATGCCTAAAATAAAAAAAAAATTCAGAGTAACATCATGACTTAGTACAACAAAGATGCATTTAATAGCATAGGTACTAACTGCAGAGAGAGAGAGTAATATATGTAGACAGTTTAGGTAGATACCAGGCAGATATGTTAATTGAGAGAACAAAGAAAAAATCATTAGCTAATTTCTTGACAAGTACAGATCTGTGCATGTTGGAAATTTATTTTTAGTTGCTTTTTGAATTTGCCACTTTTGGTAGTGGAGCAAAGGGACAATGGATGTTTGTTCCATGAGTATAAAATTGAATGACTGTAAAGTATTTTTCCATTATTTTTGTTTGGCTTGGTCACCTGCAGAAGGTGCTTCTGAGCTCACGATTGGGTGTGTAGGGTGTAATTATAGATGTAAGGGCAGTGGTTGGGGCTATTTAGGATGTTGTGTGCAATTTATAGTTATGATATTTGAAGCATGTGGGGGAGCTCAGGCCATCTTAAGCTTTTCAGGGATATAAAATGTTAGGATTTGTAGCTATTACTGGTTGTGAGTCTGGCTATCTTAAAAAGAAACACAACCCAAAACCACCAAAAAACAGCTGAAAAATAACAAACACCAGTAACTTAAGCACTTTCATTCTTTTACTTTATAGAACGTCCTCAGAATAATACAATCTACACATTACATCCATTAAACCTTGTTCAAAATAACATAACTAATCTGTCATCCAATCAAAAAGTTAACTTACATCATATTAACATTAAAACATTCACTCAGCACTATATTCTAAAATTAAAAATATATGTAGTTTAAGTATAAAATGAACTAAATGCAACATCTAAATACATGTATATTTTAACAGGCTTTTTATTGAAACAGAATCATCCAAGCCTGGACTAACATCTGCACATATAGAAAACCATTCCACTTGAGCTCTACAATCTCAAGATAATTGTTAAACTGTTTTACAAATAAAGCCAAATAAACTTTTTGAATGACCAAATAATTAAATTTTCAAAATGAAGAACAATTCATACTGTGTTTTGCTGGAGCACTATTAACATCCTTATTTTTTATTGCTCTAATATGCTCACAAATACGACAACCAAGTGTTCTTGTTGTTTTGTCAATGTAAAAACAATGGCAAGAACGACAGATAGCTACGTAAACTAAATGTGCACTCTTACAATTAAACCTACCTTTAGGTTCTTGATATAATAAATCTAATAATGTTAAATCAATAAGCATATACTTTCTTCTCATGAAATCTTTAGTACCTTTCCTGTAACTATAAGTATCTGATAATAATGAGACCATTGCATTAATGTAATCTTCTCTTTTTATTATGACTAAACCATTGCCCTTATCAGCTCTCATTTACCTTAAATTACTGTAATTGTGCAAACATTTTAAAGCCAATGAATGATCTCTATCTAAATTAAAAAACACATCAGTTTTCATCTTAAAATAACTACTATTTCTAAATAATTTATAAATTTTATCCTCACAAATTTATCCAAAATCATTGCGTGTCCCAACCAGTGGTGGATTCACTGTGCTACGTTTTTTTAAGAAAAGTTACTACAATTAAAGTCTTTAAGAATAAACTGTAAATTCAACTTCCTAATGAATTGTTTAAAGTCTAAAATAACATCAGTCAGTGATGCACAATTTGAAGGAATGAATAAAAAACGTTTTGACAGTACCTCAATTTCTGTACTGGTGAAATCATCCCCACTTAGGTTAAAAATGCACCAAGATTGTACTAACGCACTTTCCCCTTTGCCCAATTCTTCCCCTTGGTTGCCTTCTCCTCCTTTGGGGAAGAAAAAAACAAATTGTTACTTAAATCATTGCCAGAACTGATCATGGAAAAGACTGAAGGATCTTCTTCTGCAGAAGTTACTGAAGCTGAAGAAATAACATTCCTTTCCACCTCAGCCCTGAAAACACCATCTACAAGGTTGTGGGAGGCCTTGCCACTGATGTCATCTAATGGAATGGTGGAGAATGAATCTAATTGGTCCAACCTTTGTTTGGCGGTAGCAGGAAGCTTTTTTTTAGTGCGTAAAACATTCACATCAGATACCCCTTTTATATTAAATGGACGTTGATTAGAATAAGCCAACAGATCTCTAATCAACTTATTCTTTTAGCATTGAATAACAATATACACGTTTTCAACCTTAGAAAAAATATTGTAATATAAAGTCTTGACCAAAGAAAATGAAGGATGATTTTTAACTTCACCATCAAGGAAGTTTATGTGTTCTCTTAATTTAGTTATATGCTCAGTGTTGTGCTGCAGAAGAACTTTTATAACATCAAGGCTAGCCCTACTATAAATGGCACTGAGCTCAGTGTAAATGGTATCAGTACATGTTGTGGCACTTGGAAAGTGTAAACCCCTTAATCCTAAGGGTACAATGTTCCATTCTAGGCAACTCACAGAATAAAAGTTCTCAAATTCTAAGGATTTAAACTTTAAAATATTTTTTTCGAGGTGAAACACCAATGTGTGGCAATCAGCTAAGCCAGGAGTAGACTTAGCTCTAACATAATCCACACTATATTGAAAGTCTGTGAAAGGGTTAACGTTAATTCCCTTAAGCAAATCTGATACTAGCAGATGAGAGCATCTTGTACCTCGGTCTTCAATAATGGTGTTCTCATCTGATGAAAGTTCATATGAACCTTCCACTCTCCATTGTAAATGAACCCTGTCAATAACATCTTTGGCTTTGCCAATCACTTGCTCAAGTGTTTGTGTAAGGGTTCTTAACTTGTCAGGAAGCAAACACACACATTAGATTAGAATCACTGTTTTCAGCCATGATGTACGACACAAGTGTGCAATGAATCCTGTTACAAACACAGCTTCACTAAGGTGTTCTCTCGATTCAACACAACACAAAAAACATATGAGAAAGGGGCTAGAAAACTCAAAAAGAAACACGACCCAAAACAACCAAGAAACATCTGAAAAATAACACACACCAGTAACTTAAGCGTTTTCATTCTTGTACGTATAGAACTTCTTCAGAATAATATAATCTACATGTTACATCCATTAAAATTAAAAATGTACTTGATTTTTGAATTTGCCACTTTTGGTAGTGGAGCGAAGGGACAGTGGAGGTTTGTTCCATGAGTATGCAATTGAATGACTGTAAAATATTTTTCCAATATTTTTGTTTGTCTTCGTCACCTGCATAAGGTTTTGTTGTGTGCTTCTGAGGTCACAATTGGGTGTGTAGGGTGCAATTATGGAAGTAAGGGCAGGGCAGGAGTTATATAGGATGCTGTGTGCAATTTGTAGTTGTGATATTTGAAGCATGTGGGGGAGCTCAGGCCATCTTAAGCTTTTCAGGGATATACAATGATGGGTTTTGTAGCTATTGCTGGTTGCAAATCTGGCTATCTTGTTAAAGGTGGTTTCTAGTTTGGTTAAGAGATTATTTTGGACGTTAATAAGTATGGGAGCAGCATACAGCAGGGATGGTAGAATAAATGTTTGAGCCAGTATAGGTCTAGATTTGTTAGGTATACATTTGTTGTTGTGGTATAGAAGACCTAGTTTTTGACTGGACTTTTTGATACAGTTTAATATGGTCGAATTTTAATTGGTTGTCTATAGTAACACCAAGCAATGTGATGTGTGAGTCATTGGTGATAATTGTATTATCTAAGGATGAGATGGTGAAGCCGTCTTTAGCTGGATTGAGTTTTTTTAGAAGGAAAAGGAGAAGCTT
>NC_056738.1:359653926-359703926 GCF_019279795.1 Protopterus annectens
GGTAAACAAATGTTAAATAAATAAAGCTGTCCTTGATTTTAATCCTTTGTCCCCCTATTGTTTGTTGAATTGTCTAGAAGTTGAGGTATGCTGCTGTATTTTTGTCAGTACTAAGTGCTTCAACAGCTTTCAAAGCCAGAAAAACACCTTGTGCTCCTACACCTTTATTTTTACTGTAACTAGTAGTATATGGAGCAGATACAGCTCCATGCACTACAAAGAATTATACAATCATGGCTCATTGTTATTCAGAAATGAACATGCTGATTGGATACCCCAATGAAAGTGCCCATTGTAAATCAAGCATGCCCAGTAGAGAAAAGATTGGCCACTTAACTATTGTTGAGTGGCCCGGTTTTATATTAAGATAGGCTAAAAAAATGATGGCAAACCAACATCATCATGTTCTCTTCATTGTCAGCACCCTAGCACTGTACTGATATACCGTGCAAAAGAGTGGATGTATGTATCATACACTTGTGCAGTGGAAGAACACTAAAGGGAATTTTACAAAGACATTATTTAAAAAAGGTAGACAATTTCTTTATTAAATAATATCATTGTATAATAGCAATAACCCACTTCTGGATGTGGATATTGCAGGATTTACCCATGGTTGGCTTTGTTCACCCTCGTGATTAAACCACACCAACCACGGGTAAATCCTGGGATACCCACAGTCAGTTGTGGGTTATCGCTAAATTATGATCAGATCACTGATCATAACCTTTTATTATGTGTTATTATGTGTTCTCAGCATAGAGGTCTAGATTCACCTCAGGAGCAAATTTCTTGATATTGATGTCTCAAACACATAAGTGGGTTATAATCAGACACCCAGTTGTAATCGTATATTTTGATGATGGAGTATAAACCATAGGGAACTTACCATCTTCAGATCAGAAACATACAGAAGAGCTTTACAAGAAAGTGTTATGAATATTCTGCTAAAAACTAATTACTAGTACAAGTATGCAAAACTGAAAGCACTGACTATAACATGCCTCAATATATTTCATTCTAAATGCAGGTTTAGAACTTTCTTATGCAAATAGCAAAATGAACAGCAAAAGACAGACTTCTTTCAAGCATAGTTCAAGAAAAATGCCGAGATGGTTACAATTGGTTAACCTTAGTGGGACAGTGCAGGGAGAAGCTATCATGTAGGTCTGTATCAGCTGCGTACTATGGAGTGTTCAGTCTCAACGTACAATAAATTATTGCATTGCAGATTATAGGGAGAAGACCGACATGCAGTTAGATTTCATGCAAAAGCAGAGGAGTTGTATGTTTGTGGAAGGGGCTAGATGTCAGGGAAAGTGTGAGGTAGTAATTAATATAGATGTGTGTAACTTAGGAGATGGAGTCATCACTTAACTATATTATCTTGTGATGTGCTCCCTTCCAGTCCTGCCTCTGCTGATACTTACATCTGTAAAGATATTCATAGGAGTGATGCTAATGCAACATTGCTTAATTCAGAGTTAAAATAGCTGTGTGGGGTAGAATTCAGCATTGCTCCTTTATTAAAGCTGAAACAATAAATAGCAACTGAAATGACTGGATTGTGTGTTATATAAAAAGGTAAGCTTTGTTAATACACTTTAACAGACTGATGAAGGATTATATCCAAAATGTTTCTATTATTTCTAATGTTTTTTATTAAAGCACTTTAACTACTTTATGCCAGTTTTCTAGATGCATTTATGCTGTCATTATTTTCTCTTTTGTGTTTATAACGTCATAGAGATATTGACAAATTATGTGAAATACTTTAGTGCACAGCTTTTGAACAACTATGATTTATGGATGGTCTCCATTGTGACAAAAGGATGTACTGCTAGCACAGCTCGCTGGAATTTTGTAAATAATCATATGTCCTTTGTGAATATCAACATGATCCCTATGCTTGTGTTACAAATGCATTACAAATGTATGTCATATAAGATGGTTTGTACAGACATGAGTGCTGAAGAGATATTTTCTACAGTACTCAGCTTAGAGATGTGTCCATAGTATACCCTACTTGAAGAGAACATAAATGTACATAAACTAGTGTACTTGTGTAAATGTATATATTTTAAGAGTGGAAACTGGAACATAGAAGGTTAACTTGCAAAACTTTAGAAAAATAGTTGAAATTAAATTACTTTATAGCTGCACCATAAAAGATGGTTTCAATACAGCAAAGAGACAGGATGTCTAAAACTAGGGAGCCTTCTGCATTGTCTTGTAAGTGTTTTATTGTTTTATGTCTTCGAACAGCTGCAAAGATCTGAGGGTTATGTATTTTCACAGGGAGATGCTAAATACTGGCAGTTTCTAGCAATGGGGGTTTAGGGGGTTTAGATTGGGAACTAAATTCAGATGAGAAGAAATTATGTCATTTTGTAAGTATCCCAGCAGTAATATTTGGGATATTAATTTAAGCACTCTCTGAGAGAGAGACTGTGCATTTTGTGTTTTGTCTTTGACCTGACAAGAACATCCACTCAACACATTGCTCTGTAAGTTAACTAGGGTACAATAATTTCTCTAGATACAGTCAGGAATATAGTGAAGTATAACTTGGATGTTTTCTTTATTTATTTGAGAATGTACTGCAATGTTGTTTTAAATATTTCTTGTGATTTTGAACTCTGATATAACTGTGATTATTTAATGAGTATTTTTTGGTTCTTTTATTATTTAGTACTAAATATATTTAAACCTTCCATTGTAGCTGCTATTTGTGAGACATACTTAATTTCTGAGAGTACTTGCATATTTATTTGGAGCACTGTGGGCCATCCCTAACAGCCTTGCTCTTGGTCAAACTACCATTTGGATTAATAGTAACATTATACAGTAAGACTGGACACCATTTGTTAAGGGCTTTAAAGTAGCTGATAAATAGTGGCTAGTGACAGTAAAATCTACCTTATAGTCTGAGCAGAAGGGGCATAGCTAGTAAACCTGTGCCAGCCTTTCCCATTTGTGTGTGTGTATGTTTGTGTATAGATCAAATCTTAAAGAGTGTGTGTGTGTCAGCTACTTGAGCAGGGACATGATGTACTGGTTGGACAGAGAGGGTGCTGGAGGTTTTGGCTTGGCCACTCAGCTTTGATCTCAACCCTATTGCTGTGCCAGTGGGGAGTCTTATTGGGGATCTGGAGAAAGAGGTAGAAACCAGCCCCAGACTTACTGTGGTCTCTTTGTGCTCTTATGGGAAATTGCACTTTACTGTGTATGTACTTGTCATCTGCCCAGTGTGTACATCCCCCACTGTTGCAAGTCATGAGGTTTGAGGCTCCCTGATTACTGGACCAGTGGTGAGGTGTCACATATTAATTGGTTGGAAGTGGTGGGATATCCACATATTAGGATTTGGTAGTGTGGATATTGAATTCCTGTAGCCTGTAAACAGTGGTCACTGAAGAAGGTGTAGTGAACATTCAGAGTTTCATATCACAATAGTTTTATTTAGTTTTTGTTAGCTTAGATAGTCAGGGAGAGCAGGCAAGGATGTCAGCAGAGATGTATGGGAAGCTGACAAGGAGCCAGTTGGCTGAGATGTGCCAGGCCAAAGGACTGGTGCATGCCAATCTGACTAAAGCAGAAATTATTGCTACCTTGGGCACAGCTGCATCACAGACCAGCAACCAGGAGGACAGCCGCACTGGCCTTAGAGATGTACAACTCTCAGAAAATGGACAGTTCAGCCTTTCTACACAGGACTTAAAAATCTGTCTGGAATTAGACTTGAACTATATTTAAATGGGAAACTGGAACATAGAATGTTAACTTGCAAAACTTCAGAAAAAAATTTGTTGAAATTAAATTACTTCATAATTCCGCCATAAAAGATGGTTTCAGTGCAACAAGGAGACAGGATGGCTAAAGCTAGGGAGCCTTCTGCATTGTCTTGTAAGTGTTTTATTGTTTTCCAGCAGCTGCAAAGATCTGAGGGCTATGTATTTTCACAGTTAGATGCTAAATACTGGCAGTTTATAGCAATGTGAGTTTAGCTTAGGATCTAAAGTCAAATGACAAGAAATCATGTCATTCTGCAAGTATCCCAGCAGTAACATTTGGGATATTAATTTAAGCACTCTCTGAGAGAGCGACTGAGCATTTTGTATTTTGTCTCTGACCTGACAAGAACATCCACTCACCACATCTGCTTGCTCTGTAAGTAAGTTAACTAGGGTACAGTAATTTCTCTAGATACAGTCAGGAATATAGTGAAGTATAGCTTGGATGTTTTCTTTATTTATTTGAGACTGTCCTGTAATGTTGTTTTAAATATTTCCTGTGATTTTGAACTCTGACATAACTGTGATTATTTACTGAGTATTTTCTTGTTTTTTTATTATTTATTATTAAATATATTTAAACCTTTCATTGTAGTTGATATTTGTGAGGCATATTTAAGTTCTGAGAGTACTTGCATATTTTTTGGTGACACTGTGGGCCACTCCTAATAGCCTTGCTCTTGGTCAAACTACCATTTGGATTAATAGTAACATTATACAGTAAGATTGGACACCCTTTGTTAAGGGCATTAAAGTAGCTGATAAGGAGTGGCTGGTGCAGTAAAAACTACCTTATAATCTGGACAGAAGGGGGAATAGATTGTAAACCTGTGCCAGCCTTTCCTAGGTGTGTGTGTGTTTGGGTATAAATCAAATCTCAGAGAGTGTGTGTGTCAGCTACTTGGGCAGGGACACAAAGCACTGGTTGTACAGAGATGGTGCTGGAGGTCTTGGCTTGGTCACTCAGCTGAGATCTCAACCCTATAATCGTGCCAGTGGAGATTCTTATTAGGGATCTGGAATAACAGGTAGAAATTAGCCCCACACTGACTGTGTTCTCTGTGTGCTCTTAAGTGAAATTGAACTTTACTGTGTGTGTACTTGTCATCCTCCTAGTGTGTACACCCCCCCCCCCACTGTTGCCAGTGGTGAGGATTGAGGCTCCTTGATTACTGGACCAGTGGTGGGGTGCCACATCCATAAAAAATAATTATGTGCAGAAGGAAGATTTAATGTAATGAAAACAGTATGCGATTCTGGAACTATGACTTCCTAAGAGCCTTACATCTGTGTCTTTTTTGTAACTGGCTATACTTGAATGTAATGTTGGAATTACTTAACTCTTTATGGGCGTTGCAATATAAAACTTTTTTAAAATAGGGAGGGAATGCTAACTGTGTAAATGAATGTCTAATGACTTGGCCAGCTGCATTTTAACCTGTGAAAACTTCTGTGATGGAATGGAGAACCAGATACATTAGGGTGAAACATTTATGTATACCTAGAAACATTGTTTTCCTGTGTGCTTACACATTTTTGACATGGTTGAAGACTGCAGAAACTTTCTCAGATTTAAGGTGGAACCTACAATTGTGGGTTTAAATGTTCACTTACACAGCGATTGCATTGCTTTGAGGAAATGGTTAAAGGCAGACAAAAATATATATATTTAATCAGGAAACATTACCTTTAACTTAACATGAAGTCTGAGCAGTAATCCCAGTTACTAAGCTGGTAATGGAATTTTAATTTTATGTTATGCATGAATACTGTTACCTGTCTTACATTTTAGTAATGATATAGTATTGGCTGCTGTTAACAACAAGAAAAAGGCTTGGGTGAAGTTCTCTGTCTAGTAGTTGCACTCCTTCCCTTTATCAGTGATTTTATTTCTCACAGACATCAATTTGATTGCCTAAATTGGTATCTAATTGCTAAGACTGTCATTGTAAAGATTCCTTGATATAGAAACTGTAACAGTTTTAAGGACAGAAGTCCCCATTGACAAATGATGACACACCCTGATCTGTTTTTAACAAACTTAATGATGAATATGTACTATATAAATGAAATGCTAGACATTATTTATTGTCTGTAAGTCTCACTGTTTTGTCACAAAATCATTTCATGTGAAGGAAAAAGTTAAATTTTAAGGCATAATCAGTGACAGCCTTAAAAATCAGGGGCAGTAGGTATGTGTGGCTCTGTATATGACCTGGCAGTACAAATTCTGCATGAAACATTCGGAGATGGAATGGGACTCGGTTTGCAGGAAAAGAATGTCTCACTTTCCATTCAGCTGTGATGCTTATGGGCAGCAAAAACATTGTTATGTTTTGCTTACACTGCCTTTATTTCATGTTCATGTGACCTTTGACTGATAATACTTAAGTTGTGGGTCGTGGTAATACAGCTCCTGAAAACAGGGGTGAAGGAGGTTTTCTTATGCCTTCTGTTGTGAAATCGTTTTTGGTTCTCTCTGAATTTCACTCACTGAAATTTGTTAAGGTGTTATTCTAGGAATTATTATTCTAGGGTTCTGGGAATAAAGCAAGTGCTTTAATACACTGACTGTTTTAATTAGAACAGTTAATGCTTCAAGGTGCCACATAATCTGACAGAAAGAACAAAGAAACTACATTTTAGTTTTGCAAGGAAGCCTATTGGGTGGGATTGGCCTGACAGTCATAACATTTATTATTCCAGCTCCAAAACTGTCTAGCCTTGGCAGTAAAACATTTAATCATCATAAATTTTCATTACTTCATTATTTTGACAATTGCTCATTCTGAAAAATCCCCATGCAACACTTTCTCTTCTCTCTCTCTCTCTCTCTCTTTTTGCCATGCTTCTTGGCTCCCACTAGGTGACCATCAGCTTCTCCGATGGCCTGTTCTTATCCATTAGATCTACCAAGCCTGACTTGGTCACCCCTGAACTAGCTCAGACACATGTTTGTATGATTGTCAAAGACAGTTTTCTTTCCAGGCCTAAGCCCACCTTTCAGACATATTCATACCATCCTAGAGGTTGGTGTGCAATGGGCTTTGCAGAATATCCCCATAACTCTATATATAACTCAATCAGTGCTCTGCCCTCTTATGGGCAGCATCCTCCCCACAACCTTGGCCTTCACCAAACATCAGTCCTTGTGGTGCAGTAGAGTCTGCACACTTTCCTTACCTGTGACATCAAGTATCTCAGCTGCGAATTGTACTTGGGTCCGCTGAGCCATAGAAAGGGCTTTATCCCTTTATGCTACTGGTTCAGATTGCTCAAATATGTTTTGCCAGTTTAGTTCCTACCCTTCAGCATGCTAAAAGTTTGTTGACATCATCTGATCAGGTGTTGGGGCTTTCTTTTTAAATCTTCACATTCCCCAGTCTATGCCCCATAGTTGTCCTGATGTAGTCAATGCACTGGGCTGTAGCAAGAGATGCCACCCACTTTTGCAATTGACTTAACCCTCTTTGGTCCCACTTGCTCTTGGGACAGGCACCTCTGTATGTTGTCTGCTGACCACTGGGGATTGTAATGCAAAGTGGGTACCTCTGCATGCTCACCACTGAGAGAGACAAGCTGGCATAGGCTCATTATTCTCCTTTATCCTGCATCAGGTCCTTCGGTCCCTAGGCCATTAATTGAGCTTCAGCAACTGTTTCTTCCCTCTGTGCCATGGAGCTGGTGCACAACTTGTATTCGTTGTAGGGAGTCTTGCACACCACATTTGTCAAGTAGGTGCCTTTACCTTCTGTACCATTTTATTTAATATTATTAACTCCATGGTTATTACACCTTAAGAAAAACAAAACTTCCTGCATGTAATGTAACTTGTGATCGGATGTTGTCAGTCTTCACTGAATCCTTGACAATAGGCTCAGTTCCAAGCCTCAGAATGACTCAGCCATTAATTTCAGCTTGTGCCTTCAAAACTCTCAAGCCAGGCTCCTCTTGAAAATTACCTCAGATCTCGTTTGCCTCTTTGTAGGTCAGATATTTTTACTTAATTTTCTTCTTAAACTTTTTCTCTCTTACCAGCTCCTCTCATAGCTTAGTTTTTCTTTTCTCTTCATCTTTCTACCTTTGGTAGTCTTTTTTAGCACCAATGTTGGCACATTTATACCCTTTATTACCTCTTTAGATACTCTTACCCCTTTTTAATTGTTAAAAAAAATGTGTTTATCTCTATATCTCTTCCTTGTCTGTGACTGTATTTCAGCCCTTTTTTCTTTTATTATGGCTGAAAAACAACTCTCCCCTGTTAAAACTTCAAAAGGCACCACTGGTTTCAAAAGGTGCCAGAAGTGCCAGGGTAAGATGCCCAACTCTGACAGACATACTTTATGTATATACTGCCTGGGGAAACTTCATCTTCAGGAAGATTGTTCAGTTTGTCATGGGTTCTCTACCTGTACCCTTACTGAGAGGAAGAATAAACTTATCTTGAAGTGACTCCTCAAATCTGATTTCAAAGAGGCCATTTTTGGGTCTAGGACTGAAGCTAGCATATCTCCATCCACCTTTTCTTCCTCTACCAGTAAAAGACCTTTTTCACTTCCTAGTTCATCGGAACTATCCAAGAAGGTCTCTAAGCTGACCTTGGTACCGAAGAGCTCTTCTGCACCGGAAGGTCTATCTGGCTCCACACATAAAACTGTATTGGAGCCAACAGTGATTTCTTCAGTACCCTCAGTGCCAAAATAGTCTCAGCTGCCTTTCCTCCCTAGGACAAGAAACTCACTAACCTTTTATCCTTTTAAAGATAAGCCACCAAGTCCCTTTCTCAAAGTGAGACCTCCTAATTCTCCTTCAACTGCCTCTATCCGATCTACTAAGAGTCTCTCAGAAGCCGACATTTTAAGACTGGTGGATCAACTTCTTATGGTGAGGGGATTATCCTCTGTTCCTAGCCACACTGGCATCAGAACCAGCCAGTCTATAATACCTTCAATTCCTCCTCCTCCAACTACTGTTGAGTCTTTGGGGCCCACAGTTCCCAGACTGCCAGCACTGACTATCTCGGTTCCGGTAGCATCCTCTTCTCCAGTTCTGAGAGCTGCCTTGAGCTCCTATGAGTCTTTAGCACCAGAGGGCTCCTGGGGTCAGGGCTCTCTGGTTGGGTTCATGGTGCGTGGATCAGTTTCTGTAGTTTCAGAGCCATCCATGTCCCTTGGTGATTCAGCCCTTGTGGCATCGACCAAGGCTTCTGCTTCAGGGGCTGCCTCCTCGGTGCGGGGTGTGACCCCAGTTCCAAAGGAGTCTATTTTGATTACTGGCTCCCATCCTTCTACTGGGGGGGTGTCAGCTTTCTGAGTCATGGAGAAAGCCTTGTCCATTGAGGACTCACAGTCCTTACCATCCTTGTCGGGACAACTGTCTACATCCCCTTGACCTGAGCTGTCATCTGACTCGTCCCCAGGACAGAGGGCACAAAAGTCCCTGGTTGCACCCACTTTGGTGGTTTCCTCTTTGTACACTTCCCTGGATCATTCCACCAAGGAAGTTCCTGAAAAGATGAAGTGCAAGAGGAAGCATTTAGACTCCCCATAAGAGTCTTTCAGCAAAGATACTGATTTTTATGAAGTGTAAGGTTCCCCTAGGTCACCCCCTGATGATGTTTCCTTCAGGGGCATCCTAGAAATCCTGAAACAGAGAGGTGGCTGGTCCTCCATCCAACCTTCCTCAGAGGAGTCAGCATACTTGGAGGCTTTTCATGCCCAGCCCTCTACTTCTTGGATCTCTCCACTTGCTGATGATCTCATTAAATTGATCGTTCAGTGGGAGTGGAAGATGTCTGACGCCATTGAGCCAATCGACAACAAGCCTGATCATATCTTATCAGCCCCAAAGGATGATCTTCACTGGTCCAAAGGAATACCCATTCATGCCATGGTGATATCGGCGGCCACAAAAAGGGAAGTTACCAATTAAAGTCCGACTATTCATCCTCCTAACAAGGAGTCTAGGACTTTGGATAGATTTGGGAAGCACATTTATGCTTCAATGACCTTATCTCTCAGGTTGTTGAATTATATGGCACACGCAGACTACAGAGGGATCTAATCATGGAGCTCTTGGATACCCTCAAAGGTGCAGTGGCTGAAGGGGTACGGGATAAAGTTACTTCTCAGCTAGTAACCCTTGATGCAATTTCTAACTCATCCATGAGGCTGATTGCTCATGCAGCTGAAGAGACTTCCAGAGCAGCGGGTTCAGGTTTAGCCATTAGAAGGCATTCCTGGATGCACTTGTGTGACTTTGTGGAGCCATTCAAAGCGTCATTCATCAATGCATCCGTTTGATGGATCCACCCTATTTGGTCCCAAGGTCAAAGACACTTTAGCCAGATGTGAAAAGGATGGTAAGACCCTTTCTGCCGTAGGCATACTTTTCTTCACTCCTCAGAGGCCCTACTCCAGGAATCAAAGAAGTGGGAGACTATAGCTTAAAAAATCCAAAGGACCTTTCCAGGATTCATGTAGCAAAGACTTTCCCAAAGCAGAGGGGGAAGTAATGGAAGACGCCACCCCAGAGGCAGAAATGGACCAATGGTTTAGAAATTCTTTCTCTGGCATTTCCTACCAGAACCGCTGAACAGGTGCCTGATTCCCCTCCTCTGGAGGCAGTTCGGGGATGACACTTTCTGCGCCAATCTGCCTGGCAAACATTAACTATGGACAGATGGGTGCAGGGAATAATATCCAGAGGTTACAAAATACCATTATCAGTTCTACCATCATCCAGAAGAAACTCATGGACGTACCACCCAGTCACAGTGAAGCAGCAACCTTAAAAATTCAAAGACCGCTAGACAAAACAGTCATCCAAAAAGTCCCACCAGACCAAACAGGATCTAGTTTTTACTCAAGTTTCTTTTTAGTGCCCAAAAAAACAGGGGACTGGAGACTTATCTTGGATCTTAGCCAATTCAACAAAGCAGTTCAGGAAACCAAATTCCGGATGGTCACTGTACAGTCAATACTTCCATTCTTGGAAAAAGGTGATTGGATGTGCTCTCTAGACCTTCAGGACACTTGTTACCATATAAAAATGGGCAAAAGCTCCAGGAGGTATCTGCGCTTCAGGCTGGGAGCCAGTCATTTCCAATTCAGAGCACTGCCCTTTGGTTTCACTTGTTTTTTGGCAATTGTGGCAGCTCATCTCAGGTTGCTAGGATTTCAAGTATTTCCTTACCTCGATGACTGGCTCCTTACCACTACCACCAGGAGTCAGAACAGGCAAGAGACTACACTGTACACCTCTGTACATCTCTAGGTATAACCATAAATTTTGAGAAATCAAGCTCGCAACCCACTCTGCAATTAGAGTTTATTGGAGTCTGTTTAGACACTGTTTTAGGACTTGCCTCACTCCATCCAGAAAGACTTTGACGAATCAGATCACAATTCAAGCAAATTTTACGAAACAAAAGGATCCCAGCAAGACTAGTTCTACAGTCATTGGACTCCATGGCAGCATCAATCATTATTGTTCCCCTAGCAAGGTATCACATGCAAATTTTGCAGTGGCTACTTGCTTCCCAATGGTTTGTGATGCACCTACCAATGTCTCACCTAATCTTGATTACCGGTCGTTGCAAACAGGATCTCACATGGTGGCTCCACTCCAATCAGATCCTCTTGGGCCAGCCATTTATTCTTCCCCAGCTCCAAGCCATATTGACCACGGACACTTCCCAGATGGGGTGGGGGGCATTATCTGGGAAAAACAGTCCAAGGCACGTGGTCCGAATTGCAGGCCAACTTGCACATCAATGTTCTAGAGATGAGGGCAGTGCTGTTAATGTTGCAAGCATTCCAAGACATGCTTCCTCTAGGGACAATAGCTATTCAGATTGACAACATGTCAGCATTCTGGTACATCAACAAACAAGGGGAAACTAAATCTTATCCACTGTGTCGAGAAACCCTCAGAGTTTGGCAATGGGCGATTTCTTCCAACCGCTTTCTCACAGCAACTCACATTCCGGGGAGATCCAATGTGATAGCAGACAAATTGAGCAGAACCATTCTCTTGCCTTACGAGTGGTCTCTAAATCCCGTGGTGACAAATGAGATATTTCATCACTGGGGTCAATCTTGCTGCGACCTTTTTGCATCCACCCTAAACATCAAGTGCAGCAGTTACTTTGCCCTAATTCTCCCACCCGGGGAGTTACCCAGATACACTCTTCTCCACAGATGGCCCCCCAGTCTCCTCTATGCCTTTCCCCTGACTCCCTTGATATCCCAGTTTCTAAAGAAAGCCAAAAGGTTGCAGAACTCAATAATCCTCATTGCACTCTTCTGGCCTTGACAAGTTTGGTCCCCCTTCCTTTGGCCTCATCTTCTTCAGAAACCATGGATTCTAGACCCAGCTCCAGATGTGCTGTCCCATCTGGAGGGCATGGTTCATCCAAATCTCCAACATTTCAAGCTCACTGTGTGGCTTCTCCAATTCTCATGATTGCCAGGCATCCTTCCCTTTCTTCTCCTGTCCAGCAAATTATTGTCACTCATCACAAACCTTCTACTAGGAAGTTGTATCAATGTAAATGGGAAAATTTGCTAACTGGGCCCTATACCAGTCCTGTTCATAAGGTATTATATTTCCTGGCTACCCTTTACCAATCCATTTCCTCTGCTTCAACAATTAAAGTTAATCTAGGATTAGTTCAACTAGGACGGCGCAGTGGTGCAGCGGTAGCGTTGTCACCTCACAGCAAGAGGTTCTCTGATTTGATTCTCGGCTGGGGTGCCTTTTGTGTGGAGTCTGCATGTCCTCCCTGCATTTGTGTGGCTTTCCTCTGGGTGCTCTGGTTTCCTCTCATGTTACAAAGACATGTGTCTGGAGCATTTCTCCCCGGGCCTCCGCTGAAAATTGGCTTTGTTCCAAGTCAGACTTTCCCGGTTAAATGTTAAATAAATAAATAAAATCTAGCTGCAATTTCCAACTTTCATATGGATTTTAATGGTGCATGTCTAATGTCACACAAACTTTGTAAAACATTTTTAAAGAGTCTCCTCCTGTTAAGACCTCCAGGTAAGGAACCTATTCCTCCTTGGGATCTAACTTTAGTTCTTCAGGTCCTTACTATGAATCCTTTCGAACCATCAGTGACTTGTGACTTAAGATATTTGTCTTAGAAAACTTTATTTTTGGTGGCTATTACATCTGCCAGAAGAGTATCTGAGCTGTAGGCCTTATCCTGCAAACCTCCCTATTTAATATTTCATGACAACAGGGTTGCCCTTAGGACAAATCCAACCATTTTACCAAAGGTTGTTTCGGAATCTAACATTAACCAAACTTTACAACTGCCAGTCTTCTTCCCTAATTTTTCTAATAAAAGGGAGTATGCCCTTCACTCACTAAACATTCACAGACAGTTAAGTATCTATCTTCACAGAACAAAAGATTTTAGAAAATCTGACCAATTATTTCTGACATTCTCCTCTCTTTCATTAGGTAATCCTGTTTCAAAGGTTACCTTGGCCAAGTGGCTTAGAGAGTGCATAACTTTCATCTCTCATTCTAGAGGACTCCAACTTTTGCATCCAGTTAAAGCCCATTCAACGAGAGCAGTGGCAACTTCCTTAGTTTTTAATGCCAGAGCAACTTTGGACGATATCTGCACAGCAGCCCCTTGGTCTTCTCCTCATACCTTTTATCACTCATTACAAATTGGATCAGTTCTCAAGGGGACAGGCATCATTCGACTCAATGGTGCTTAGAAATATTCTTCCGTGAGACCTCCCAAGACTAAAGTAGCTGGGGACTCTGTCCCACTGTCAAGGATTCAGTGAAGATTTACAACATCAGATAAAGAAGTTATGTCTTACCGTAAAGTTCCATCTGTGTTGTCAATCTACACTAATCTTTGACATCCCCACCCTCCTTCCCTCAACCTGAGACTCTTAGTGGTCCAGATTTTCCATAGCTAGCTTCATATAAAGGACACATATCTGGCCTCTGACTATTATATCTATTATTTAACTATAAATTTTGCCTGTCTGTCTTCTATGTTGGGCAAACCTGATATGAGGTAATTTTCAAGAGGAGCACTATGGGTAGTGCCTGGCTCAAGAGTTTGTAAGGCACAAGCTGAAATTAATGGTCGAGTCAGTTCCGAGACTCAGAACCGAGCCCACTGTCAGGGATTAGTGATGATCGACAACACAGATGGAACGTTATGGTAAAACATAAGTTCTTTTTCTTTTGCTAGAGTACTTCTCACACAGCTGCCTGCTGGACTAGTGCCCTACTGCCAGTGAAGAGTGATATATGTTATTTAAACACTCGAAGAGATACTGCAGTAATTCTATCACAACACGTGTTATAATCCACCATTAACAGCAATGTATCTTTGCACCATATCCATCTAAACATTGTTAACTTTTACAATGCTCATACCTGTTGTAGTGCTTTAACTGTGAGAATTGTGCCATCATTGCATTTGTGTTTAAGTTCTGATTGCACTAGATGGAAAAGAAATCCCTTTCAATCATTCAATCAAAATGCAATAAAATTAACATGATGCATGCAAAATAAGGACAGCAAAGCCTACAGCCATATTCTTCATGGTTGCTTTATTCAGTGGAGAATATAGAGGCCATACGGGTACAACAAACCATGGATATTTCTTTAATAAGTAAACAGTAATATTGTATGGTTATTGACAAAAATGATTTAGCCTTCTATAACCTGCAGGCGTTCTCAAACATGTGCCAGTAAACAGAAATAGCCATTAATGCTACTATTTCTGCATGCATGTATACCTAACCCAGTTACATTTGCTGACATAAAAGGATTAGGTAACCTAGGCATTACATTGTAATTAAGTATCCATTGTAACCTAATTAATGTCATAGAAGCCACTGCCAGCATATGAGTTGTTTGAATGACACATGCACCAATGCAGGCCGTGTGTCAAAATGTACAGCTAAAAATGCCGGAGATAAGAAGGCAAAGAGAAGTAGCCATGTGTGGTACAAGTAAAAGCTACATATTGTAGCAGATATTAACATAAAAATGTGAAGGACCATTACTTTAAAAATACTCACACAGTAAATTAGCAGCCAGTTCGTTATTAAAATGGATTAGCATTTAATTAAAGGAGACATTAACATTTAAATAACACAAATGCATATTAGAATTAAAGAAAGATAAAGAGGCATATAGTGTATGTGTGCGCATGTGTGCGCGCGCGTGTGTGTGTGTGTGTGTGTGTGTGTGTGTGTGTGTGTGTGTGTGTGTGTGTGTGTGTGTGTGTAGAACACATATTAGTTCCAAAGCATTTATCAGTCCCGAATATTAAGTATTGTATATATTATTTAAGGAGTCTTATTATCAGATTGGTATATATAAATATATATATATATATATATATATATATATATATATATATATATATATATATGAAACTTTTTGAAGAATGTTATATTAAAATTCTTCTGCATATATAATTTAGAAAATATCAATGCACATTATGCCACTACACTTATGTCTTTTTTTTAGCGCAAAAGGAAACAATTTTTGGGAGAGAATGCTACATAACAACACAGCAGACCACTGTATTACTGAAATACTTAAAAGGAATTTTCCACTCACACATCCAAAAAATCAGGTTTAAAATACACACAGATAGCAATGTCTAGTCTGGAAAGTGCCATGCAAACTAATAGAATATATAAAAACAAAAACTAGCTGTTTAGAGTCCCATGCAAAATTAGTAAAAACATTTAAACCACAATTAATGTTATAGCTCCATAGATGGTTTGTATCGCCAGAAAATAAAAATGTCATAATTATCATGACCTTTAATGGCAAATGCTACTATAAACATTCTGACAGAAGATGGCATTTAAAGGCTTAAGACAATGCTTGAACTATTGTTTTTTTTTTTTTCTTTCTTTCTTATTGCTTAGTAGAAGAGTGATCTGAGGAACCGTAATATAAGGAACTGTGTCCAAAGAACAGCTGTGTCAGAATTGCACTAGTATACAGGCTATGATACATTGTTCAGAGATCCTCTTAACCTGAGTATAGGAACTACACAGTTAATTATATTAAGTGGATAAGGGGACAAATCTCCATATATGGGGAGGAGGGGCATTACACACACAAAACAGCTGTACAGCTTTATCTGATTGGCATTTAACGCTGTCTGCTTCACAGAAAGAGCATGCACACAGCTGTCTTCCATATTTTCATTTCAGGCCTAGTCTTCATTTACCTTTACATATGAACATATTACACATATATTCTGTTAAGCACTGCATTTTAACCATCAGATCCCGATTGCTTTTTGTTTGTTATAATCCTGTTAAGTCTGATGGCTTCCCACACAGGTGCATTCTGCTTACAGGCTTTCCCATTACTATTTCATTAGGCTTTTAATTAGATAAAGACACAATGTGATGCACTGTGTATTTTCAATAGCATATGAACATTTATTTTAATTAGTCTCTAATTACTGACTTAGGCATGCATTATAGGACTCATCTTCTGTTATAATCTAAGGAACAAAAGATACTTTTATATACAGTTATTCAGATCTCACAAGGTACAGCTGCTTTATCTAAGTGGTGCACATCAGATCACATATCACATAACTTATTAGGAGAGACTGTTATTGGACAACACACATACTCCTGAAGCTGGTGTGGCAAAGATCTAAACAGGCATTGTATTTTTAATTGCCGTCTTGAGCTGCATTCATTACAGACTGCATTCTGCAGAGAATTCTGCTGTAGGCAGCATTCACAAAAAGATTCCTGTTGAGGAAAGCTCTAAGGTTAATAGAAAGGCAGCTCAGTGGACATGTAAATTCAGTGGGTGCATTGAACATAGTAAGAAGTTCTTGGTAGTGTCTAGGTCGGCTATATTATGAGCACATAGCTGTGTTTAGAACTATTCTTCTCCTAGCTTAGCTACTGACTAGTTTGATAGACAGAATGTTCCACATCTTTTCATTTAAGGTCTGTTTAGAATACCTTGAGTTTACACATACACACTGCTGCAACAGTGGTTTTGTGATATATCAGCTGACAGTTGTTAGTGCTTGAGTTTTCTTCCCTGTCTAATGAAGTAATACATTTTTAAAGGCAATGATTATGGTTATCACTCTGCCTGTATATGTGTTAATATGGTAGCTGCCCTAATATACCTCACATAAATTAATCCACAATTGAAAACTGCTGTTTACTTAATTTGTAAGCTGGTAGAGTTAAGCTTTAAAGGAGGAGGTATGTGTAACAGCTTGAACTACAAGAGGCACTGCTGAAATATATCTACCTGCAACTTGGATGGCTGTTAAATCCCCACATATCATTTTTTATTTGCTCATTGCATAAAGAAGGTGGATTTGTTATCAGTACTCTTATGTGTACCAGCTATATTCATGTTATAAAAGTTGTTCACTGGTTTTAAGATAAGAAATCATTATGGGAAATGCATCAAGAAATAAGACACTTTTAACATGACACCAAATACATGAGGGTCCTAGTTCAGCTGCAGTTTAGCATTGTCTGCAGCATTCATGATGGTCGCTAAATTTGCAAGACACTGTCACATTTGTTACCAAATGTATTTATTTTTAAAGGTATCACTGTGCTCAAAAAAATATACTTCTCAAGACACATAATTAATTGCATTAAATTTTACTTTATTTTCCTTACATTTTCTTGCCACACTTCATATAATGTACCACTTTCAAAACTGCTAATTATTACAGGATATGAAAAAAGCAGTACTGCTACTGGAAGTGGACTATGAGCTTTTGTATGATTGGCATTATACTTTGGCTGTTGTTACTTTTGCTTCAGGCTGTCTCTGGCAACATAGTTTCGTGTGGATCTATATAACTGAAACAGAATTTGCTTTCTAGGTTTATAGAATTTTATATGTAAGAGTGCAAGCAGTCAAGCTAAAAACGGTATAAACTCAATCGTGTCACCATCAAGGATGTACATAACTATCCTACTACAGCTGAAAAAGATCCCGTTGTGTAGGTACAAATATGCCAGTCCATTCAGCATCATGTTATGGACAATTTTATTTAATGCCAGCCTTGGTATGATTATACCAATTATAGAGTACGATGCCCATTTCAATATGTACACATTGCACAGCTGGGAAGACTAAAAGTTCCTTGGTAAAAAAGATTACAAGTATAAAGATGCTTGGTTAACAAGAAAGGCATGAAGCTCCATCTCTATACTCAGTATGTTAAAGACTCCTATGTAGACATCTATTTCTTGTCTTCTGGTCTATTAAGGACTCAAGTCTGGCCTTCTCTTCTATTAAGGATCCAAATTGTGATCCCTTGCATCTTCTCAAGATACAAACATTAAAACTAAGAGTTTACATCTTCACCAACATACAACTAAAGTACACTGGATAGACAGATATATTACCTCATGTTTACCCCATCTCTGGAACAAATATTACATGTGAAATAGATGACACTGGACACCCTTACATAAGTCTGTATGTTCAAGTTAAAGTTGGCAGAAGAAAATTCACATCATAATTTATACATCTGAAAAGGAAAGAATCAAGATGTAGAATAAAAAATGAGATTAAAACATTAAAATCCATTTGAAAAACAATAATTAACTACAATTAATTGTAATCCCCTTCGTATGTCAGATGTCATCTTTAGCTGGTCTTCAGTCCTTCTCATTTTCCATCTGCTGCACTGAGCTTTCCAGAAAAATGTATGTTGATGAGCTCTGTACACCACTGTGCTTCTGCTGCCATTGCCGACAGAATATGGATTATTTATTAACGCCTTTAAAGCTTTTACTGTATTGGACACTTATTCCAAGTTACAACACCTGTTTTTGACAATGAGGTCAAAAGGATTAAAAGAGTTAAAGAATTCCATCATTGTGTCATCTCAAAGAAGGAGGGAATGAAAGATTAAAGAAAGAAATAGAAAATGTAGGAACACAGACTGTCCTTGATGTGATGATCCAGGTACGAAAGGAATGTGGAGGAATACTGGACTACGTTTGTGGCCAATAAACATGCAAATGAATACATAAAAGAAACATATTTCTGCATATTTATGGGGATATCTACAGTTCAATAAAAATATTCTGAGGCCTGCATGCCTAGTAAACTTATTTCAGTAATTGTAATCCTGAACCTAGTAAGAAATGTAAACTCATGCCTGAGTCTCACACCACAAAGTTTACTCAATCAGTGACTGAATATATATCTGGGTTAAGAAAATTAGCTCAGAATTATTACAGTTAGACATAAGAAATGTTAAGGCACACTGTTATATGTGCAGCAAATTGCAAATGCATTTAAAGAGGGCTATTGGAATATAACATATATCCTTAATCTATGATGTGGAAGGATAACGTTCTGACTATGGTGCACAGAATCTCAATGTGATGGCCTGGTTGCTAGAAAAGATGGACAGGGAAAGATGATGCAAGCAACTGATACTGATTCTTGGATTGGGGGGGGGGTTGTCATTCTGAACATAAAACAGTGAATTAACTCTTTACCCCAGAGGGATCATGAGAGTTTGCCAGTACTGTAATCATGTGTGTTGTAGGCCTGAAAAATACATATGTGGGATAGGCTACAAGAGTACACATCCCCATGGCCACTGCTGAGTTCTTTTTGATCCTTCTTGTGGAGCAAGAGATGTGCTTACATTTTTTTCTCTCTCCATTCTTGTTGATGATTTTCTTATGTATAATGTCACCTAACTGCCATGTACATAAGAGTACACATTTTGTAGCTCTGAGAGTTGCAACTTTATTGTTCGAAGCCGATGTTCTCTTAGCCCATGTGACACTGGTTTCCAGCATGCACTAGAACAATTCACTATTGCATGAAAGGAGTTGTGATGAAAATTAGCATTTCTAAATAAGATATCATGGTTTTCTCCTAAAAACTGCAGACATTCCTCTGTCCATGAAGATGAGTGACTACATCAGATAAAAAACTTCAGGTACCTTGGGTTCTTGTTTAGGAGTATTTGTAGAGGGAATCTGGGGAGTAAACAGCAGATGGATGTAGAGGTCAGGTGATAGCATTGCAGGATTTCTATTAGAGTATTGTGGTAAAGCAAGAGGAGGGTCACAGGACAAAGTTCACAATTTACTGCTCCCATTCTCATCTGTGAGATTAAGCTTTGTATAATGTCTGAAAGGATAATATCACATATACAGGAAATAAGGCTTCTTCACGTGGTATCTAGATTGTCTGCCCTTGCATGATTGAGAAGTTTGGTACTTGCTATAACAGTAGGAGTTTGAATGATCATTGTTGCAGTAGCCAAAGCTACATAGGTTATATCCTCCATAAGATATAACAGCCACCCAGCTTCTAAAGCTTCAGGGTACCTTCCAGATGCCTGTCAGGCAGCTTGTTATGAGCTAACTAAACATCAGGTTTGAGCCCAAAACCCTTCAGAGCTTTCATGCCAAGAGAGAAAGAGAGGTTAAAGCCCTAGAAGCAGTAGCATAGCTAGGGTTGGGCAAAGGAGGTAATTGCCCTGGGCACAAAGTGTTAAGGAACATGACTGACCATCCAGTTCACCGCCATTTTAAGAGCTTACAGGCTTTTAAAAGTCAGCATTGCCTTTGCAGACAAATCTGAAATCTTTAGCACTCCCTGTGTAGTAGGTGGAGATCAGAAAACTGAACCTGATCAGCTCCTACCTTTCAGGAGCCCTGTGTACCTGATAATGGACTTTTTTGTTTAAATTGCCCCTCAGCTGAAGAGGGGAGGGGTGGGATGCAGAAGCAAGACTTGGTTGACTGATTAATTTCTGCAGTTCAGGAGCATGAGCTACCAGGTAGTGGATGCTTAAATGATGGGCTGAGGCAGAAGGAACGGTGTGTGTTTCAAGCTACCTGGTTAGCGTTCCAGTGTGCCAAGTACAAGGCACGGGGTGAGGTGTAAGTTTGTGGTACTGGCACAGGGCACTATTTGGGCCACCTACACCTCTAGCAGAGTGGACAGAGCTAGGAAAAGAAAGATACATGTCCACACCCTTTAATTCTTGATGTCCTCTGGGAGGTTCTGAGAATGCAGTCAGGCAAACCTCCTTAAGACATTTCCAGTGGCAGCAGCCCTAGAAGTGACATCAGTGCAGTCACAGGGACATCCCAAGCAATGAGTAGTGATTTGGGAAACAGGAGAAACCAAATTTCACAGTGCAAATTTCCCCTCACAGGAAGAAACTGATGCCAAAACATTCCTCATACTTTCGCAATTAGTCAGGATAAACTTTAGCATATCAGCCTGACAAATGAGAATTCTAAAATCTAAAGTTTCAGAAGCATGCAGTTCTTTTCCCTAGACTTATCTATAACCTTTCCATCCTTCTCAAAAGGAGAGCGATTAGTATTAACATTTTTGCATCAGCTGGATTCACTAAGGCAATGGTTGCTGGGTTAGGTTTAGGATTAGCGTATGAAAACTTAAAAGACTGAGGAACCTTATATAACCTATCTGCTTTAGAGAAAGCAGATTGTCAGGAAGATTGTAGGCTGTAACAAAAACATCCTCGAAGACAGAGAAAACTGGAGGAATACACAAAGGTCCAGGAAATTCAAGCTGTAGCAAATCATAATATTTTCTGAGGAACTTAGAAACTTTACTGTTTTCCCACTGGAAAAAAAATTCTTCCTGGAAACAGTCTCAGAGAAAGAGAATCCTTCACATTCTCCTCAGAATTTGAATCAAAAATCTAAGCAGATAACCTTATCTATATCTGTACTGTCACATTACCCAAAGATTCAATCTCTTGAATATCATCTGGGGAAAATGAATCTGTTTTCCCTTACCAGAAGCAATTTTAAAAGAAGGGTAAACAGCCTACACTAGATCCTGAGCTAAGCCTAATAAATTACTCCTATCCAGAATAACTTGAAATGGGAAAAGACATATATTTAGTTTTCTGTGGGTCTATGTTTACTGATAGACTTGTACACTCATTTAGCAGCTATTCAACAACAACAAACTATCGATCATCCATTTTAACAAAAAGGTGTGCCCCAACCAAAAACAGTAAAATAACAGTTTCTTCACAAAAAAATAGTTTAAAATAACTTTTAACCACAAAAGTAAAAAAGAAATGGTCCTGTTTGAAAGCGTGCAAAAGTGACATAATAATCAACATATACACTTTTTTCCTAGCTTAAAAGTTATTATTTTACAGAAAAATGTAAGCTTTCTGTGATAAAAAGTAAAGTGGAAGTATTTTCCCCAATGGAAACTTATCTTCCCATCAAAGGAAGTGTTATCTGACCATTGATCCTCAAAAGCCTGTAGATTAGCACTCTTGTCAGCGGCAGGAAAGCATAAAAGGGCTTGGCACACAAACCTGACTTGCTTTGGGAGCATAGATGATGCTCTGAAGCTTTGGAAGCTGGGCAGCTGCTATATCCTATAGCCCACAGAGCTTCAGCTACTGCAGCAGTGATCATAATGCTGAATGTCCACTCCTCACCCAGGCTGAGAGGAGTCACTTGAAGTGGTTTAGGAACCTAGTGTTGATACCTTTTGATTGCTGCATATAGGAGGTATTTCAGGCATGGCACAATGGGAAAGACCCTCGGGCAAACCCAGCATATGTTAGAGAGACTAAATCTCTCTCACTCAGCTTTCCAGGGAATGCCTAGAGATTCCACGGGATGAACTGGCAATTGTTACAGTGGATAGGAAGGTCATTTGCTAACTGTGTGACCTTGGGCAAGTCACTAAAGCAGACATTGTCCCTGGGTCACCTATAAAAAGGGACTGTGTCCAGTGGGCCTATCATTATTATTATTATTAATATTATTATATATTTTAAGAATTCATTATGAACTAGATCCACCCCAGATGCTAATATTACTCCAATATGTTTTAAAAAAGGAGTCTGCACGGATATTAGTAACTACAGACCAGTCAGTTTCACTCCAACTTTGAACAAATGTTTCGAGAGGGGTTTTAATTGATTAAATATAAACTGACTCCAAGGATGTCACTCAGAAAATAGAAGGGTCATCACTAGTATGCCAAAGGGGTCTGTGGTGGGATCATCAATATTTAATATAGTATTTTCAACTATACCGAAGTCCTACTCCTGGTAGCTTAATAAATCAACAGATAATTATAAAACTGGATTTATCTTTGTTAAAAGCAAAGACATACACAAAATTAATAACTACTTAATTGAAGTTGCATCCTGGGCATTAGAAATATGAAAAGTTTCAGTAGTGAAAAATGCAGTATCATGTATTTTATTCCGAATGCATGTTAAGGGAACCTGCAATGTTTCTAGATACTTGTTTGAAGGAAGTAAATCAGTATAAAGATCTTGGATAAAAAGTAATTTCTCCTGGTGTGTACATACAAATATATTTAAGCAAATATATTTAAGCAATAACCGATGACATGGTGTGGTATATTGAAGATTTACCCACAGTTGGTGTGGTTTAATCACGGGGGCAAAGCCCAAGTGATTAAATAAAGCCAACCATGGGTAAATTTCAATATACCACAACCATGGAGTCGGTTATTGCTATTATACAATGACATTAAGGAAAAAAACACTTACTTTTCTTAAATAATGTCTTTGTATAATGACGTATTACTGTTCTTCTGCGATTGGTGGTATACTGCTGCTTTATTTTGATGTACTGCTCATGCATATGGAACTTGTGTTCCCATGCATACCCAGTACATCAATGCTTTGAAAAGGAAGCAACAGAAAAAAGAAAGTCTCTGTTACTCCGTTTTTCTTTTCTTTTTTTTTTTTTATTATTAAAAAAAAAGTTTAGCATACTTTAGGGGTAGGAGATAGAGACAGAATGGAGGAAGTGCAAAGAAAATCAGGTACGTATCTTTAGTTTTAAATTACGTACCTGATTTTCTTTGTATTTCCTCCATGTTGCCTCTCAGGTAAGTCTGGAGTACAGACTATAGGTTTTCTTAAAATTTTTGTTGAAAAAAAAAGTTTTGGAATATACGAACGGAAAGAAGTCCAGGTGACCGGACTTCTTTCTGTTCGTATATTTAGGGATTTACAGGCTGCCCAATCAGCTTGCACATTTTTGAATACTAATGGCCAATCATTGTATAATAAGTAATAATGCACTAAGACAGATTGATGTCTTGTTAAGAAACACTATAACAAGAGATGAACGTTGTCTGGTGAAATTGTATAAGACATTTGTAAGAACTATCTTAGAAATAAATAATTAGCTTTTGTCCTATATATTAGGGCATCTGAAGAAATTAGAATCTGTTCAGTGAAAATTTACCAAAAGAATAAGCTCTCATAACCAACTGAATTACAAATTGAGATGTTAAAATTTCAATTTATATTCATTACATTACAAACACTACCAAGGCAGATTAATGTTAGCCTTTAAACCACTAAAAGTGATGAACTTGTATATCAAACTATGAAATTTACCAAGGGGTCAAAACCCACCATCAGAATATTTTAAAGGTGATCACTAATTAAAACAAGACCAAAGTAAGATCAAATGACATAACTCAAATCCCATTATGTGGAATAAACTACTAGTATTTATTCGAAGTTTAAAAATCTTGATCTCTTTAAAAGAAATCTTGAGACATAGATGGGAGAAGATGTTTACAATTCAGTATTTTTGGAACTGGTGTTAAATCAGTCTAACAACACTGAAGCAGTACTGTAGCAGTTTAATCAAGGGTATTGTGATGCCTGTGCTCTGACACGCACACACACACACACACACACACACACACACACACACACACACACACACACACACACACACACACACACACACACACACACACACACACACACACACACACACACACACACTTTGAGATGAGTTATATACAACCACACAGACACTCCTGGGGAAGGCTGGCACAGGTTCTCCAGCTGTGCCCCTTTTCTGCCCAGTCTAAAAGGTAGTACCAACTGCCACCACCCACTAATATCAGCTACTAAAAGGCCTTTCTGAAAGGGTGTCCAATTATTACTTTGCAATTTTATTAGACAAATCGTAAGTGTGACTGAACAGTCAAGGCTTATTAGAGTGACTTGTTACATTATCACTATATACATGCAATGTACTCTTAGTGCTTAAATTATCTCTACATAAAACAGCCACAGTTGAAAGGTTTAAAAAATATTTAATAATAAATAATAAAAACACAAGACAATACTTCTTACTACACAGTCAAGAGTTCAGAGATCACAGAGAAATACTTAAAATAATACCGTAGAAAAGTTCTGACATCACAGAAAAACAAACTAGTCTAATCTTCCTATTTCCTAGCTATTTCTAAGAGAAAACACAGTTCTAAATAAGTTACATCTAGAAACAGCCAGTGCTGGTGATGTTGGATGTTATCGAGACAAAAATGCTCTGATCTCTCTGATTCTCTCTCTTTAAATTGATAACACAGAGCTGCTTCATATTACATCATTCTTTACACTTCTGTAGTGTCCCCAGGCTAACAGAAACTACATTTACATTCTTTACACCTGGTCAGAAACCAGAGCAATAATGCAAATTCTAGCCATTAACTCTGTCCTTAAAACAATAAGCAAGATGCCTCCCTCTAGACATATCAGCTCTGAATTTTAACATCAAAGAGAGTCATAAAATGCTTGACTTAGCTTTCTTACAGCAGAGTGTACCGTTGTTAAATTTTTGCAATTCAATATCCAATGCAGTCTTTTCACATTTAAGAGAACAAACCTGTGGCTTACATTAATATTTACAAATGACAGAATTATCTACATAATTCTATCTGGCTAGGCTGTCAGCCTTCACCTATCATCACAGGTATGATAAAACTTCACCAGTACTGAATAGCAAAGACTCCTCTTAAAGTAAAGATTTTATCGAACAGTGATGACATACAGTTAATAAACAAGATATAGTCTAAAATGCCAGTGTTCAATCCTTATGGGCATCCAGCCAGAATCGACAGGGAGGACAAAGAAAATAGCCAAGTTTGCTTTACTAGGAAAATAGTGTGAGTTGCTCTGTAAATATTTGACAGGTTCTGTAAGGAAGGGCAGGTGACCAAATGCATTAAAGACCTGGAACAGAGCAGTATAGATAACCTGTGCAATATGAGTGTCATTAATGAAGCAGCTCTCTGACAGTTTGCATTTCAGAGAAGTTTGACTGCTGTTTTGCTTTGGTCAGAAGCTCCATTTTTTCCAATGCAGCACAGCTTAGCGATACTTACCAAAAGTATTACTATAAGAAAGTGAAATGGTATTCTAAAGCAAATCAAAGACATTCAGGTCAGACTGAAAATTATATTTTGTTAGAACTATACACAGTGCTTGACAGACTTAATTAAGAGGGGGAAAATATTCCACTTCACCACGTATTTAGTTATCTTGTCCCGAAGCCTTAGAACAAGAGCTAGATACATTTATAAATAATACTATTTTAATTAGGTCGATCATTACTACACACAGATAAAATGCATTTTCTCACACTGCAATCTCAATGCTGATATTTTTGGGTACTGCTAGGTGTCTGCAGCCACCAACTGTCAGTTTAAAAAGCATCATTAGGACTTTGTGTAACAGTGGGAAGTTCCAGCCCTCACAGAATGAGGTGACTGTTTTATCAGCACTTTCTGAGATTTCAGTTCTTCTCTTCCTCTGACACTTTGAAAGTAAATGAAATACTTTGCTTTTTCATTTATTTAAATGCCTTCACTTAAAGCAAAAAGGTTGTCTTTTCTTATTTCTCTTAACCATTCAAGTAATGCTTTCATTTCCAGTAAACTGGTACGTACAAGCAACAACTTACAAATAAGTTTTTCATGACAAGCAGGTAGCTACAGATAACTTCCAGATAAATAGTTCTGTTATACTATTAATCGCTGAAAAGCAAACACACAAAAAAATGAAAAAGAAAACAAACTGTTATCTCATAGTACAGAAAATGAGTTAAAGTGAGACTGTCTCCCTGTTCCTCTACTTGGTCTCCTACAGACTACTGAGAGGTGGTCTATGCCTGACTTACAATGCTACCTCTCACCCCCTTCTAATTTATCTGTCACATATCCACAAAACAAATAGCATCAGAATTACCCAATCTAGGAGCCTAAACCTCATCTGCAAAAGAAATAAAACATGTTGGATGGACAGGCATGTCTATCAGAGATTCTCCCTTCTCTGGAACGGGCTTCCCATCCATGTAAAGCAGAGTTATTTCTTAATGCAATGCAAGCATAATTTGGACCAGTGGATGGTGAATTGAAAATTTTCCCTTGGTTTGGCACCTGTCTCTAGTAGACAGTGGCAGTCTCTAAATGCTTGATCACCCATGCCCAAGCCTACATATACCTATTAAAATAACCTGAGGTTATCAAAACTTACCAGATGTATTTGGTAAACATGGCTTGGCTTTAAAAGGCCCCCTGGGGTCTTTAGCCTCGTCTTAATCTATGAACCAACGTATGTGTATGTGTGTATATGTATATATATATATGGGATCTGTACAGATCACCAACGGCAATTTCTGCCGAAACAGAAATCACCGAACATACATAACCAAAAGTGCTGTTCACCGAAGCAGCACTTTTGGTTATGTATGCTAATTGTGCCGGTCGCACTATGGTGCAGTTAAGGGAGAATTCCATTTTCCCCACTGTAGTGTGACCTCAAAGTGAGAATATAAAAGTAGAGGGGGTGTGGGGGCACAGCCCCCCTACATGGGGGGTGCAGGGGGGCTTGCCCCCCTGCATAAAAGAAGATTTATTGGGGTTTTTTTGGAACGCACTTTAACGAATGCTTTTTCGGTTAAAGCGCTTTCGGTAAAGTGCATTCGGTTATTGTGGATTCGGACTGTTGAACTTTCATTCAATAGTCCTAGATCCATGTGTGTGTGTGTGTGTGTGTGTGTGTGTGTGTATATATATATATATATATATATATATATATATATATATAATATGTGTGTGTGTGTGCTTCTGTGTGACACACATCACATGTAAGACTATAATAACAAAACAAATCCATTCCTATGCATAATGAACAGCAGTTATAAAGTTTGATATACATTTGACTGTGCGCACACTCACAGACATACAGACACTCACTGACAATCACAAAAACACACAGACCCCCCACATACACACACACTCACATGTATGCATGTATAATGTATCAATGTTTGCATACATCTATGTGCATAAAAAAAGGAAATTTTAAACATCTTGAGGACTGGGTTGTATGGACTTGTGTGCCCTTGGTCTTAGTAATCTTTGAGTAAACTGGGACAGCATCACACCAAAATCTGAAAAAAACATGGCAGGTTAAAGTCTCAACTTAAAAGCTTCAGTTTCATAGAGACAGATGTAGTGCAGTTATGCATTCACTGTCAGTTTATGGGACATACCTCCAGTTCCCTACTCACAACCAGTATTTATGCTTTTTAACAATTTGGTTAAATATATATGGTCATTTCTACTGGGAATATTCAGTTATGAGTCACATCCAACTCCTAGAGTGACCCTCATTACCTGCAGAGTCTACGAGACAAAATTGCCTGGTCTTTCTTCTGTATCAAACACCCACGCACTCATACCTAGGGGAAATTTAGAAACTCTTGCTCTACCTTACTGCATGTCACTGGAGTGTGGGAAGGAGCCAGAGTACCAGGAGGAAACCCATGTGAACACAGGGAGGACATGTAGACTCTGCACAGAGGACATCCCAACCGAGAACCAAACCAGAGTCCCTACTGCTATGAGGCAGCAACCCTACCCTGTTGCACCACTGTGCTGCCCTGTGCAGGGACATAGGAGGGACTAATATGGTGTGGTTTTGGCATAATGGTTACAGAAATGTTTACAGGCTGCTCACATTCAAGAACAGGAAGGCAAGTGGACCAACTATGAAGCTGGATTGCTTGGTTGATACAGAGCTTTTTGTCCTGATCATCAATACATTCTTACTGCATCAGTAGATCCACAAGGCAACTACCACTGGGGGTAATTGGACTTTCTGAGTTGTATAACAAGTCGCAGAATGTTGCTTTCCTCACTGAGGGTAGCTAGACATTTCTGATTTGTATGTGAAATGTCTTTACTACCTCCCCCAACATAACCCCTTTTTTCTGTGGTATACATATCTTGAATATAAAATTTAAGATGCAGTACACCTACTAAAATGTAGTATACTGAAACCTTGAACTGATCAGCTAATGTTTAACAAGGTTACATCACTCTAGACACAGTTGTTGTCTTCACTAGCTCAGTTGTACCATATTAACATTATTTACATGTTTAAAGCTGAGACATTAAGTGCTTTTATGCTGACTGCTTACAGCCTTAAAGCTAATTAATTAAAATGCATTTGCACTCCATGGCTTACATGGTGCATGTTGCCCTTGAAGGGTTTTGCATTTGGTTTTGTCCATCAGACACAATTCAGCCGACTTTTCTTGGTCGAGCTGAGACACACGGGAATATACACTTAGTGCTGTCAGATGTTATGATGTTGTGTAATGACGATAGATTTGTGCCAAACACCTTGGATTGCATTAGTCACTATTCATCCCCATTTCTGCAGCAGAAGAAATAACAATGAAGATGTCACTGCTACACTGCTAGCAAGTATTATACAAATGTATACTTACCTAGCTTACAGGAAGTTCAAACAGCTGTGGCTAGATGGATTGGCTGAGCAGATACAGGGGGCAGTAGGAGTGTATCCCTCCCTGGGGTAAAAAGAGACAGACAGCTGTTCTTTTTCTAAACTCACATACTCTCTTTAGACATATCTTGAGTTGACTTCTGAAGGGCTTTTCCCCATGGCTTCTACCCTAGAAGAAAAACAGAAACAGGGAGATAAATAGACTGGCTCAGAATATTTAAATATTTAGAAAAGTAAAAAGTAAAAAAAAAAAAAAAAAAAAAAAAAACATGCAACACAAGTAAAAATTCAATTTATATATTTTTCTATTTTATCTGTTTGGCAAAGATTTCAAATTATATGTAATATTACCCATATAATAAGAAAGAACATATATATCAAATATACCGTTTATACATTATATACTTTTTTTTACATTTTATCTGGCTGGTAAAGATTTCAAATAACATTTAATATTAACCATATAATTAAGGTTGGAGGCATTAGAAACTATTGCCATCAGACCTTAACCTCTAGAAAGTTGTTAAAGAAAAACGAGTACACTAATACTTTAGTTTTGTTTGCTCTCCTAGTTTTTATTTGCAGCAGTGAATGGTGTTATCCTATTTCTGAGAGGTGGAGATTTTAACAACCCATATACAATTTAATATGTAGGTTTAATATAATTTAATAATTTTTACATGGATTGCATTCAAACATATATTTTACAATGATTTTTGTACTGTATGGATACTACTACCACTATGCATTCCAGTCATTGGGGCTACATGTGCCACCCAGATGTAGTTAAACAGGACTAGCTTTGAGTAAAATCTCAAAATGCATCTTTGTTGCAGTAAAGGATTGACCTGAATTTTTTTTCTAACAGGTAGTAATACAGTGCTCAGTGTCAACTCAATAATCTTTCTTTCATGACCTGGGCAGACACTTACTTTGCAAATGTAGAAATGGTTTTCAGTTACATAATGATTAGGTTTTACCTCCCATTAAAGTGCTCTGCACTCAAACTAGGAGGTAAAATCTATTCTGTCTATTGACTTCAGCAACCATGTTCAAACCCCTAAAAAGTACAAAAAAAAAATTACCATTCCTAAAAACTGCTAAGTGAGAAGACCGTGCTAAAATCTTATATTAAAACAAAAGCTTCCCCAGACATATATCTTATTTCAAATGTCAGTCATTATCATCGTCAATGGTAAAATAGCACATGCACCTTTCATACAGAAGGCTGTGAGTCCCACACCAAGTAGATCAATTGCTGACACCTCATTGCAGCATAAGGGGGTGCTGTGCTTTTGAGTGTACCATCCTTTGGATGACAAGTTAAACCAATGCCTCATCTGCTTGAACTGGGAGTAGTTCAGGTAGATGCAAAAGATCCTATGACACCTATCAAAAAAGTAAGTGCTGCTTGTTATATAAACACTTTTCCATTTTTCTTTCATTATTTACAAATTCATTATATTTATACTTTATATTAAATTTATACATCACAATAAATCAATTTACAAGTTGATCTTCCTAAATACATATAAATGCAGATAAAGCCAATGCCTTCCACCCATCCTTTCCACCATAATCATTTCTTTATATTACATATTACTTTCTCATCTTTTCTTTTGTTATACAACAGCTCTTCAAAACTTCTTCTCCATAAACTCTGTATAGCAATGAAAAAAATGTATCCCATTGCTCAAGTTCTTTTTCACTCCCAAGCTTATTTTTTCCATGCAACACCTTGTCCATGTCAATGTTTGTAAATACTTTCCACTCATAAACATCTTTGAATATGTCCAAAAACCTTAATTTTTCTTACAATCCAAAAATTAATGTTGCCAAGTTTCTTCAGTATTACAGTTGTTACACATTCTTTGTTCTATCATTTTATTTCTTTTGTTACTTTTCACTGGCAGTTTGTCCAGAAATAAACACCACAGAAAATCAATTGCCTCACAAAAAAAAAAAAAAAAAAAAAAAAAAAGATTCAGCTCTTTCCTGCCTTTTCCTTATTGTTTCTTGTATTCACCCCTCAATTTTCCCAGGGATCAATATAATAGTTGTGTTCATTGTTTTCTTATACCTTCTTTCCATTAAATATAATAGTTTGCTTTCATTGTTTGTTATATACCATTCTTTCCTTTCCATCTATAATTCATTTAATTTAATTCTGCATGTCTTCATTTTACTTTCATATTCCTTTCCTTCCAAACCTTTCTTAACCCCACTCATCCATGTACCATTATAGTTTTCAAATAAAACATTTCCTAGTATTGTCTTTTTCAGACACTTTTTAACACCCCATATAAATTTATTAATGCTGAGAAAACAATTGGAATCATTAAATTCGACACCCCCTTTCTTTTATCCTACGACCTATCCCTCTTTTAACTGGATTCAACCTTGTTACCTACAGACAACTGAAAAAAGATACCCAATAATTCAATTTCCATACAGCTTGGAAACATGTACACACCACCTAAACATGCTAGCTTTCCTAAAATATATATGCATATATCCTTTTTCTTAGGGTCAACTGGAACACACCCCCCACCAATCTGTCAACTTTCACATTTTTTTAGAACTTCTGTTATTTTTTCTATTACTACTTGTTCCCTTCCAAACTTTACCCCTAGAACATCAGTTTCAATTCTGGTAAAATAAATTACTGCCACTCTAATCACATCTCCAAACCCCTTACTTTTTGAGTAGTTTAACTGTAATCTTCTGTACCTAAATGTTTTTCTGTTCTGTAAATGATCTCTTTCATCCAATGTTTGTTCTTGGTTACAAGACCAAATCATCTGCATAGGTTAACATTAATAATGACATTATTCCTTCCTTAACTTCACATCTACTCTCCTTTAACCTTGATCTACACGTTTGTATAACTGCATTCATAACCATCACAGCCACATATTCAATGGGCAACCTTGCTTTACCCATCTCCCCTGTCGTATCTACCTACCACATCCTAATACTATCACAGACACATGAGAATTTTCATAAACTGTCCTTACTATCCTTCTTATTTTTTCTCCTACCTTGTATTCTTTCAACATTTCCCCATGATCAATGCTATCAAATGCCTTAGCCACATCACATGCTGGTACTTTTTCTTCTCCTCCCCTTATCTATACTCAAAACCACTTCTTTACCCATCATTAGCATTTAATTTCCTCTTTTACTTTTAACACCATAACCCTTTCATCCAATTCATCTTTCATGACACGCATAATTATTTTCCAAATAATCTTCATAAAAATTTTATAGTCAGTATTTTCCAATCTAATTGATCTCCACTTTTTATTTCTTCCCTTTCTCCCTTTTCCATATAAATTTCATAATCCCTTACAAATCTCTTTTTTATTACTTCCTTCATCCATTCATTCAATGTTTACAGAAAAACATCGTTTTCATCATTTGCTTTTTCGTTAAAAACTAAACCTAATCCATCTGGACCTGATGCAGATTTTTCTTTACCTTCCTTTATAGCATCGTGTACGTTTTTCCTCTTTATTCTTTTTTTCTATTTCTTCCACTACCTCCCTTTTCATCTTATTTAGTTTTCATACACCACCATCACAAGTTTTTGTCATACATATTCTGTACATGCCTTTCAACTATATCCTTAATATCCTGTTGTTTATGATTTAACTGCCCTTTTTTATCCTTCATTATATTCATTTTTTCTGTTATTACATTTCAGTTTCTACCCCCAAATGGGAAAACTTCTCTTCTTTCCCCTTCAAATAATACTTCTGTCTAAATATCATTCCTTCTATTTTTTAATTATATTTATATAATCTCTTTTCAGCTTCAAGGTTTTCTCTTCCCCTTTCTCTACTATTTGTTCACATTTTTTATATATTATACATCATCTTTTCCTTTTTCTATTGCTGTGTCTATAATTTTAAGTATATATTTTTAAACTTTTCTCTATACACCATGCACTACTTTGTCAAATTGCCATAAAATGGCTTTCTCATTATATGATCTTGCCACAGATACCATCTTTTTTAAGTCATTCCAATCCTGAAAAGTTTTCTATCAATCTTTTTAACCATTTTCCTTCTTTTATTATATCTTCATTTGCTCCTGTCATTGCCCATATATCCCTATGATCTGAAAACTTCACTTTTGTAATTCTGCCTTTTATTCCTTTCATGTCATGTGTAAACATAATATAATCAATCTCTGTTTTAGGTAACCCCCTCTTATAAGTATGTTCTCTCTCTCTTTACTTATTCTTAACCTACCATTATTTAAAACCTGTCTCAGAATTCTTACATCTTTTTATATCTTGTGCTATTTTCCCTTTCAGTTTTCTTAATTTATAATTAAAGATTCTCACCCCCACGATATACATATTTACTATCACATAATTTTGAATTTCCTCAAACATTTTTCCTTTGTTACATTTGTATACCCCATACACGACTTCGATTCTAAATACCTTCTGCCCTTTCATGTATCACACAAAACTCTCTCTCTGCTCCAACACGCTTGGATGTAATATTTTAATCTCTTTATTTGCAGTAGGACTGCAGTACCTGAACATGTATCACTCCCTATAGTCCATCCCACTTTTCTTCCACATCATATCAAATTCCACTCTTTTCCTTTTATCTGTGCATCTTATGTCATGTAAACAAATTACCTCTGCATCTATCTTTCATACCATTCAAACACCGTCAATCTTCTAACATCACGTATCATGCTATTCACATTAAGTCATGCTATATTTATAGTAACCTATTCCTTTCTTTGCATTTTTTTTTCAGTTCATGTGTTGGCTTCCTTTTTCTCCTTTTCGGCCTTCCCACAATAGAACCTTCAGTCTTTTTTTTTTCTGATTCAGAGCTCATATCTCCCTCTTCTTCCTCCTCCTCTGTTTCTAATGTCTGTGCGTTGCTTTTTCTTTTATTCATTTTGTGGACTTCATGTAGTGCACCTCTTTCTATATCTTTATCTTGTATTTCCTCACCCTCACCTCCACTCACCCCCTTCCTTTCATTATTCACTTCTACCATTTTTTTGCATAAAACCCTGTTCTACCCCTCATTTTCCTCACTTTGTCTGACTTCATTAATTTGTGGACAATCAAACCAAAAATGCTTCTTGCGTCTACATTTCCAACAATATCGTTTACAATTTTTTTTCTAGAATGTTCAAACTCTGCTTTTTCTGTGCAGTCCTGTATCAAATATGATTCATTTCCACAGAAAAAAACATGCATTTGGCTTTCCCATTACTTACCACTCCCTTTTCCTCATTTATTAGTATCACATTTGGCACATAATGTAACTTGTCATTTTCTCATTTTAAAGTTGCATAAACTTCCCATCCCCCAGTCCATACTTTTCTGTCATCCACAATTTTTTTGATATCATGCACATCCTGATATAAGCTTAGAAAAAGACATTTTTAATTAATTCTCTTCCATCTCAGTTGTTCTAAATTGCAACAGCAGTTACACTTTGATAAATATAGTCCTTTACTTCTCATTTCACAGTCATTAACAGTGTTTTTTCTGCTAATGCAAATGTGTCAAAAGTTATTTCACTGAAAGGTTCAGTTCCTATATGTATTAATGCCTAGTGCCAGGCAAACTGAATCCTAAGGGCATAACAATATTGTCTAAAACACAGTACCTGTTTATTTGCTGAACATGCTTTGTTTTCACTTGCACAACAGGCCTTTTTCTTCAGCTCTCAACAGCTCCAGTCTGTCTCCTATGCAAATATAAATCCTTTTTTCTTGCTGAAGTCTTTCACTGGAGCTTGTTACTGCTTCTGCATAAGTCTTCACTCTGGAAACATTAGTCTCTCTCTCGCTCACCCTCTCTGTCTCTTTGTCTGTTTTCTGCAATCCGTCCTTCTTTCTGAATCCCAACACAGAGCATGTCCATACTCTGAGATATTTCACTGCCCAGACGTGCTCTGTCTGTATCCACACCATCACTTACAGCATCCTTTAGTCTTTCTGTCATCTCCTCAATGCCAAATATTTTATCAATTACCACTCTCCACTGCATGGCCTTCAGTTGTTCTGGTTCTGCTTCCTTCATCAATTCTTGTAAAACAGTCACCTAGACCCCCTGATGCCACTATATTCACCTTCAAAACATCTTTTTCCTTCTGAATTACATTTTTTTTTCTCTTTCTCCAACTCATCTCTAGATGTTAGATTATTGATCACTGGTAACAGCCCTCTGGTGCCACCTAGTCATCACGTCACGAAGAGTAGGGTATGTTCCCCAGTAGTCTTGCCAAATTTCCCCTAGTAGTATAAATACCACCTCAGCCTCTCCCCTGACAAAAGGCTATTGCCTAGTGGTACTAATCCAGTAAACAAAAGGATACATAGAAAATCACCCTTACCTCTTATCATTGTCCTAACTTTCTGCTCCTGCTAGTGTAATGAAATGCTCCTGTAACACAATAAAAACAATTTTCAGCAGCCATGCTTATGCAGTGTGTCACAAACTGTACTTTGTCAAAGTAATAGGAAAGTATGGTGCAATTCAGACAAACAGAAGTGTAGTTCTTCTGATACACTTCCACACTGTCTTATAACACAACAGGTAGATGGAATAACCAATGCATCTTGATTACGCAATGGCAATATTTATTAAAAGGTATGAAGTTTCCTTTTAAAAAAATGACATTTCATACCAGGAATGCATTCCTGCAAGGTTTGTTTATGATTCAGAAAATTTTCCATACTTTACCTCAGTATATTTCCTTAATGGTATGTCCATGATACTATGGAATGTACCCAACTGAATTATCTGTTGAGATTAGGGCTGTAAAATATGATCATCTTGAAGACATTTAATGCCGACAAACCACTTTTGGTAGTTAAACAAAATAGGCAGTGGCTGGAATAGAGGTAGTTTTCTAATTCAGACATTAGTAGTACTGTCCTATTACTACTAAAAGTATAGAATTCCTACAGTACGAAAATAAGTGCTAATGTATATTACCTTTAAAGCAGTCAAAGCATTTAAGGTGCACATTTGTCAGTGTGATATGGGGCTGCTGATCCATTATTCCCTGTAACAGATTGTTGATAACTAAATTAAGTTTGACAGTTAAGCCCGATATTTATTTGTCTGTGCCTGAATATAATATTGTTGTAATATAAGAAGGAAGCAAGTCTGTCGGCTATCACACTATCAGATGATATTAGTTGCCTGATTTTATTCAACATGTTAGTCAGGGAAAGTAGTTATCACCTCATTCATTGACATAATGATGGCTAACATCACTGTACTGCTTTGCACTACCTTAGCAGGGTACCATCATTTTAAAAAAGCAAACAACATTGTGAGGAAGAGGAGCATGTTTTTAAATGTATTTTCTGTAATGGGATGGACAAGTAAAAGATGGCTCCATTAAGTGGCATTCATAACGGTGTATTCTCCTGTAAATAAGACCCTCGGCATTTCTTTCCATTCTAGTGTAGGTCTCTTTAATTAGTGGTGTCACATGTAAAATGACTTTGTCTTAAATAGTCTGTTTTTTAAAGAAAAGAAAATAAGTAAAATTAACAGTGATTCCAAGCAGCATGACCTTGTAAAACAAATGAATTAAATCTCTTTTAAAGTGGTACAGAGAGTAGTGGACTACAGCAGTACTGTGGATGTGGCCTGTGTTGGTATTAGTAAACCACTGATATATTACCAGACAAGGACAACCACTGAACAGTAGGTTAAAGTCAGGCAGCATGGGTAAAGCACTGACCTCAGGCATGAACACTGAAGTTAATAGTCAAGAGTGTCCACAGTGCAGAACAGAAGGTTACGTGAAAGGTACTAAAGGAATCTGAAACAGATATAAGCCTTTATCAAGCATTTATATATGCCAGTGCAGAAAGTTTGGAAGGAACAGTATGTTTTTAAACCAATTACATAAACATATGCAACATGACTAAACAGTTACAGCAATGATAACACAAGCAAGACACAAAGTCATCAAGAGACAGTTGGCAATTGAAGTGGTCTTAAGCATGTCGCTTAAAATTCAGTGAGTTGTAATATAAAATAATGCATTATGGCAGTAAAATCAGACAGTCACTAACTGTGTACATTTGGAAGGAAAGAAAGTGCAATAACAAAAATGGAAAGGGACTTATAGATTTGTCAGGTGGCCTAAAGTTAAACATTGTGAGAAAATGGAAGAAAGTGTGTTGTGGTAGTAGAAGGTATAGGAAAGCACATCCCCAGCATAAACAAGTCAGCTTGAAGTCACTCAGTGTTAACAGTTAATGAATCCAAAATATAATGTATGGTTTTGCATAAAGAAAAGATGCATGCATTTCACAGGAAATCTGCAAAACCGGGTAGTGTTTTTACAGGAAGCTTATAAGAAGAAACTAAAGAAGAAAGGGATATTCTTACTGGGAATAATCAATTTTCAGCAGAAGATCAGGGATAAAAGCTAAACAGTGACAGTCATGCAAGAATAATGCTTCACAACAAAGTACAAGCAGTGGCTATGCAAGCACACATAAAGAAATGAGACAGACATTGTGTCTACAGTAGTTATTTTACAAATTACTTTTCCATGTGGATTATCAAAAGATTCTAAGAGGACACTCTCTATTGATAAAAGAAAGCTAAATTGGAATAAGGGAACAGTATTTCAAGATGCAGGATGACCAATTAATTAAAAATGCCAAGAAACATTTTTTTATGCTTCCAACCATCGACAACTCTTCTGTAAAGAAAATATTAGAAAGGATTTTCTTTAAAGAAGCATTGTGGATGATTGGAACAGTCTTTCTGGAAAAGATAGCATTGCGGTCCGACTGCATAGTCTAAGTAACAGACATAAGGCAATTCCTACGAAGGGCAGGAAGATAAGTATGTACTAAAACAAATTCTGTGACTTGCCAGATAGGCTGGGAAGCATGCAGACTACTTGATTTTTAGTTCTTTGTTGAGACCACCCATGAGACCTATTGTTGCAGGTCATGGATGGCTTACAGAACCAATGTCGGTTTATTTAGAGCATTTTGTACGGCCCTTGGTAGAAGCAGTCCCACATATTTTAAGAGACAGTAAACAATTTTTACTAGAATTATATGAGTATATGAAACAGTTAAGTGACTCTTGTGAATATTTATTGGTGACTCTTGATGTGGTGAGTCTTTTTACTGTGATTCCCAATGATATGGGTGTCATGTATATGCAGCGGTTTTTACATGCTCATTCTACATACTCTGATGAGAAAATAGATATGCTATGTTTATTTATGGAGACCATCTTGCACAATAATGTCTTTATGTTTGGTGAGTCCATATTTATACAGAAAGATGGCGTAGCTATGGGCATTCCGTGTGCCAACAGCTACGCCAATATAGTGATGGCATATTGGGAGGAGGATTTCCTATTTCAAACCAGTGATTTTAAGGAAAAGGTGGGATTCTATAAGAGGTTTGTGGGTGACCTCTTTTTTATTTGGCATGGAGATGTTGAGAGTTTGTTGTCATTTGTTGAAGAGATCAACAATTCCACTAATTTCTTGAAATTCACACTTTACTACTCCAAAGATTCAATCAATTTCCTTGATGTTTGTATGAATAGACTTTCCAGTGGGTTGTTGAATACGTCCATACATAGGAAGTTGTGCCACAAGAATGCTCTATTACATCGTCAGAGCATGCACCCCTAATACGTTTTTGATAACGTTCTAAAAGGACAATTAATGAGAGCCTCTAGGCTTAATCCTACTGGTGATGGTTATCAAGAGGAGATAGTTAAGCTTAGGAGTATGTTCTATGAGAGAGGATATACTAATGAAACATTTGATAGTATGTTACGGGATGTCAGTGTTCTTAGATCTACTACAGCTAAACCGTATTTTTCTGATAGTTTTGAGACAAAAGATGATAAGAATACTGCTGCAACAGAGGTGTTGAGAGCTCCTCTATTTTATACTAAAGATGCTATGTACATTAAAAACTCCTTGATTAAATATTGGGAGGTACTTAGACTTGACCATGACCTAAGTGAATTGGTGGGTCCTGAACCTAAGATTGTGTACAAGAATAAACCTAATCTTAGGAGTATGTTATGCTATAAGAAGGTTTCTAGTGAAAGGGTCAAACGTTGTGATTTTGATTACAACACTATACCTTGTGGTAGATGCAATCAATGTGTGGCTATTGACACTAGTACCACCTTTATTAATCCTAATAATAATTTTGTCTATAAGTTTAATACAGGGACTAATTGTATGAGGAAGAATGTTGTTTATTTAGCTAGATGTCAAGCATGCACATCCTATTACATAGGAAAAACTAATAGGACCCTAAGAGAGAGAATTAGGGAGCACTTGTATCATGTCAGAATTGGCACTGATACTAATGCTCTGGCCAAGCATGTTAAGAGTTCAGGACCTCAACATACTTTTTTGTTTTCTGTGGTACAGGAAGTGCTTGAGAGTAGTAGAGGAGGTGATTTGATTAACTACACCTTGGAATGTGAGATGAGGTGGATCATAAGGTGTAAGGCTGATAGACCACCAGGTCTCAATGAGAGAGTAAATATTAGACCCATCCTCAGGAAAAAGAGATGTTTTAGGCCCAAGAAATGACATGATACACATGTAACACAACAATACGCTTTTTGGTATGCTTATACCATATTAGGTGTATTCATTTAGTATTGATATTTACCACACTGTCATATGTATTAATTGTTTGTTGGGTCTATGAAATATGTTTTTTCTATGCATTTTATGTGTTCTATGTAATTTATGCTTTACACTCAGCACCATGTATTGTCATGTTGTTTTTATAGATAGCTGATACATGGTAGAAAGCAGTTTTAGGGATTTATTATACTTATATTTTTTTAACATACACATATTTTATATATTTATATATACATATCATATTTACACACATATATTCATGCTCTTTATACAGATGTTTTTTCATATCTATGGTATTTCTCAACAATGTATTTTTTACATATATTTATATGTTGTCCTAACACATATATTTATTAGTTTTTGATATCAGTATGTTTTAGTACACATACATACATTTATACACCGATTCTGTTAGGGAGCTGCATCATATCGTTTTTTTATATATACATAGAGTTTTTTAAGTATTTAATTATGTCATGGTGTTATCCAATAGGATTTGGTTAGTTACTATTTAAATCATCGTGTAACATGTAAGTCTGTAACAAACTTTCAAATGGTCAGCATGATTTTTTTTGGCTATAGTATTGAATAGAAACTGCCTTAAATATTCCCTTTGTAATGTGCTAAATCAAGATGTACTCACTGACGTACTTGTTTCTTGACATTTCCAAAGAATTTTGATACTTTAAATCACATACTTGTGTGTCAACTTTCCAACTGTAGATTGTCTTAGCAAAGTATTCAAATGTCACCCATACTCTCCTGAGGAAAGATTACAAGTTGTTCATTTCACTAACTTCACTTCATTTGTAATGTTAGTTTCCTCTAAGGCACTGTACAGATCTGATCTTGGCCCTTTACTGATTTATTTTATTTCTTCATTTATTTATTTTTTTGCCATATTTAGATATCACGTTGAACTATTGTAGTATAGCAGAACTTTTTCAATGTGCAAATAATTGCACACAATTATACTGAGCACAATATATCCGTGATATCTAGTCCTCTACAGGAGATCAGAAATGGGCAAAATTATCTAAGTTTCAGAACTTTGGGCCGTTTACAACACCTTGTCACATGGCGAATAGATATTTGATGCTGAGCCTGTTTGATGCCATTGTGAGCCATGTCTTTGATGCTTATGTTGTATTAAAGTTTCCTGGTAGCATATTGGTCTAATAGCATTGTGAAGTCTGTTTGAATCCTTACTTTAAATTAAACTTTGATCATCATTAATTTTGATCTGGAATAATGTCCTGTTTACACAGTAAAGTGGTCAAATGAGCTGTTAATTAACCTATTTTGCTGTGGCTTGGTAATTCAGACCACCTTCTTAACTTGACCACAACTAAAGCCATTCTGTTTATATAACAAATATTGTGCTTGCTTAATATTTCATCAATTCATATGCATTCTTGAGACCCCCATTGATGTGATGAACTCAGTAATACTACTAGGCATAATCGCTGATCAACATCTAAAGTTTGATGTGCATATCAGAACTGTCACTATCACATCCAGGCAGACATTTGAACTTCTATACAGGGAACTTATGCCTGATTTCAGTAAGGTATTAGAAGTGGGGGTATACATACTACTTGCCTGTACCTTTGATGTTCCATTACCTTTACATACTGCATCAGTACATCTGCTCGGTGCTTTAGCTCATTAGTTCTAGAATAGCCAATCATTATTTTACTGAAGACTGAACTGTTTGGTCATGACTGCCTCATCCTATGTTCCATGTAATGAATTCAGCTACATATTAAGAGTCTTCTTCACAAGATTATAGCAGTTAGAAATGTGCTACTGTATTTTTTTTGTTGTTGTTTTTAATTTACACCAATCAGTTTTTCAGTTGTGAGGTTGTTCCAAACACTACGTTCTGTTCATATTTGTATCTGGATTGTAGGCCCGATGCAAGAAGTACTGTTATATGTATATCATGCATGTTGACAGTTTTTTGGCTGTAATATGTTATGTACCTATGTTGTTAACCAGTTTGTAAAGATAACTCTGTAATGGTTAGAATTCATGTCTATTTTTCTGCTCACACTAAATGCTACAGAGTATAGTTCTTCTTGCAAGTCATGTGCTGAAACAGGTTATGCCTAGCTGAAATTTCTCAGTTAATGTAATGTTACCAAGGTGAGCTCACCCGTTACAGGGCTGACCTGGGAGAAATGACTGCCACACAATCACACACTAGTCAAATGTAGACTGTGGGTATCAAACCTAAGACTGCTGCAGGGCCTAGGTCTAACCTCTGCAACAAACTGCCAGATAATGAACTAAACTGTTAAGAATCATAAACAAATAAATGCTCATTGACCATACCACTCAACTGTCCAGATTTTCACAGACTGCCCAGATTTTTACCTCATATTTTTGGTCTGTTTCTCATAAAATTGTGTTTTTCTGGCAAATCATTGGCAAATCATTAAGAACTGAAGTCAGAAAATGACAGACATTTGAGTTTTAGACTTCATGTCCTTCTGAAAATTTATGTTAATGCAAAACCTGTTGCTCTGTCAACTTTCAAAGTTTTTAAGAGCAATATTTAAAAATTGTCCCTATTTTTGGGCCTTTGTCCCCTTTTATGTATGGCTTTGTCCAGATTTCCTGCTCTAAGAGGTTGAGAGGTACAGCATATCATTGATTCATTCTTGTCATTTTTCTGTCATCTGACTTTCAGACTCACGGTGGAGCTGGAAACCTATTCCAACACTAAATGCGCGTGAGCCAGAAAACGTACTCCAAGACAGGATGCCAGTCATGTACAGCATACGTGAGCATTTGACCCCACCCACACACACATGTGCGATGCTTTCCTAAAGGCAAATTGGGGGAGCAACAATCTGCCTGTGACATGTCTTTAGGATATGGTCTGTAACCAGAGTATCTGCCTAAAATCCACATGGCCACAGGGGAGACATGCAGACTTGGCAGAGAAGGCATCTACACAGAAATTCAGCTAGAGAATCGAGCAATGGATAGCATTACGTTTTTGTCTAATATGCATTTTAATGACTAATAGTTATGAGATACAGCTGCTGTTAATGTTAGTGCCACTGATTTTAGAATTCTTAAAAAATAGCAGCTAAGGTCCTTGCCACAAGGCTGCCAATGAGAAAAAAAATGCTAACTTGTATTCTAATTAGTACAATTAAAATGAATCTGTCCACTGATAAGACAAAAGGGCTACAGTTATCGTGGAAATCTGGTGAAATACCTATAGATAGTATTCTAACCGCTGCTAATTTATGCACTTACTTTGGGGAGTTGCATCATTCATCCCTCCTATCATAAGTATGCAAAATGACTTTCCACGGCCTATGATTTGTTAGAGCACTGTGGCTCCGGTGAGTACCACACTTCATCAGTCATCTCTAATTTGTAGCAATCATGTTTGGAAAGTGTGTAACATTGAAGTTGGATCTTACAGAGCTGCTAATATGCAGAGTAATAATGCAGTTTCATATGGGAACTGTTATTATAATATTTATGTTACCAATAGCTGAACGTGCCTTTCAGTCTATGAACATGCAAAAGCATACTGCAGGCTTTCAGACTTTCCTGCAGATGTGAAAGAGGATAAATAACTGAGTATTAAGAACATCTGTAAATCTTGTCAGAAGGATAGATATGAGCACAGAAAGCTTAGTGTTATATCTAAAGCACAGCCTTTGAAGTGACACGAGATATATGCTTCAAAGTATTATAAAGTTGACGATAAATTACCTTTATAAGGAATTTACTGGCTTACTGATCTCACTTCGGAAGATCTGTTCCTTGTGGCATCTCTGGGGTAGTTGACATATAGCACAGTATAAATAGTTAAAGCTCCATGTGATGCGAGTGATATAATACTGCAACATGCATTGCTTTTGTTGTAGGATGTGATGTACATACATAAAGCTCAGCCCCAGTGAGATGAATGAAGTTAAATCACCTTTGCTGGGACACATCTTGTTTGTTTTGCAGGTTGTTACATCCACATAGCCCGTATTGAACATGGGAAACGAGTCAGTTTTTTGAGGCTATCATCATGCTATTCAGATGAGTTTCACTCTTTCAGAATTTCCATAGCAGCAAAGAATAGGAAACGTAAGACGCAGACAAAAAATGTCATTATTAATTCTTAGGCCTTGAGTGTATAGGGACTTACCATACAGCCACACTGTAAATAGAACAAAATGTTTCACAAAAGCTCATTTTCCTGCAAAAAGCATGCAGATTCTTGATTTTGCCCAAATATCTTTGTATCTAACACCTTTCTTGAACATATTTGTCTTTCAGGCACCCAAATTAAAAGGGACCTAGTGATTAGTAAAGCGCAAATACTGTGTTTTTTTTTAAAACTGTTAATTGCTGTACCAGTTATAACATGAGTCTTAACACAATGTAAGAAACAAGCATTACCATGGCATTTAACTGTTCTGTAAGTATTGCCAGTTTCAGTACAGAGAGATTAGTTTTGAATAACATCATAATGAATTTCTACAGTGATCTGATCATCGAGTAAGCTTTTGTTATGTGGAATATGTTTAAATTACATGCCAAAAAGCATTCCAGTAACAGGGAGAAACCTTTGTCTCTGTAGCAGGCTTTCACTTTAGATAGTGTCTTTAAAGGTCATATTGTACCTCTAAGAAAGCAACATCCCAGAGGTGATGCTGATAGTAGCAACTAGAACAATCATTCTTTCATCTCATCCTTGTATTGGAAAGAATCCCTCCCAGGAAAAAAAACTTCACTCAGATCAGCTGGCTTCCAACTCACCTCCACGGCAATCTACTGGTTGAGCAATGCATTCCATAATCAGGAATCCTAAGTCAGTGGCTGGCTGTGAAACTGAGAAGAACTCTAAACCATCCATCTGAGTAACATATCTAACTCCACCCCACCCATACACATGGTATAGTCTATGGAGCAGCACCCCACCACACCCATACACATGGTATAGTCTATGGAGCAGCACCCCACCACACCCATACACATGGTATAGTCTATGGAGCAGCACCCCACAACACCCATACACATGGTAAAGTCTATGGAGCAGCACCCCACCACACCCATACACATGGTATAGTCTATGGAGCAGCACCCCACAACACCCATACACATGGTATAGTCTATGGCGTAGCACAAGAGAGATGGACATGTTTTATGTCAAACAGGGAAGTACTGATTTGCTATCCTAGGCTATTACTTAAACATAACATTTTCATGTGTTCTTGAGTATTCCCATGCTCTGTTGGCAAATATGGGAGAAAGGATCCAGGTGCTAATTCTAGAGTAATGTTATAATGTAGAAAAAATTTAGCCTGTACTGTGCTTTCAAGTAATGGTTCTGATGCATTTTAGAAGGATATAACGTAACTCAAACATTAAACATTAGTAATGGAGTTGCAAGTCATACAGACAGTTTTAGTATAAGCACTGATAGTCATGGTATTTCCAATGCTGGTAGCAAGTTTGTCTTAGCAATACGTTGTCTCCTTCCACCTATCAGAATTAGATTTTCCTTGGGTTCTATCACATATAGTCTGGGACAGTTTTGGATTACTTTACAATACTGACTGTATTTGTCATGATATTTAAGCTCTGCATTGACACATCAGGAAATTAAACTTTATTTATACAAAAAGTTAACAGTTTGACAATTGTAACTAACTAGTGATCAGAAAATAGTCGCATGATTGAGATGTCACAACTTTAGTTCAGGTGCTATGATGGAAGTGAAACTCTTTTCTTGTACAGGAGTAAGAGATAGGCAATTCTCCAAATGGGAGGCTGTGCTTCCAACAACACTCACTGCTACTTGTATAAACACCTATGAGATTGCACAACATTGGAGAATGGACAAATTCCAGGTTTCCACAGTTCCTTACTCTTGCTCAAAATAAATCCAGCACAATGTTATCTGCCTATTCGATGTCTTCCGCCAGCATAAAAAACATTCAATATGTCGAATGTTCAAGTTCGTAGAGTCTCCCCATATATGTACATATACTGTATGTGTGTATATATATATATATATATATATATATATATATATATATATATATATATATATATATAAGAGCAGTAGATCACTCAGTTACGCAAAAGTGCACTTATTTGAAAGTGCACTTTTGCGAACTCAGCTTCAACAAACGGCTCAAACCACAGTGGAGGACAGCAGGAAAACATGCTATGTCCTCCACTGTGGTGTGGTAGCCACAGACCTTACGGTTAGGGCACAGGTCATGGTAAGGGGATAGCCCTACTAGCGATCCCCTTACCATGACCTGTGCACTAACCCTAAGGTCTGAAACTACTGCACTAAAGTCAGTAGTAGCCCGTTCGCTCAAGCGGGTTTTGCGAAAGTGCACTTTCAATTAAGTGCACTTTCGCGTAACCCAGGGTCTACTGTGTGAGTTTGAAGAAGTGTATTTTCAAACTTATACAGTAGACTCATATAAATACATATATACACACACACACACACACACACACACACACACACACACACACACATACACACACACATATTTGTGTTATCAATAGCTGACGTCATTAAATCAAAACACACTCCACCAATACCAACACATCAACTAAACAAACTATCAGCAACAGATAGTTGTGAAACTATACAAATTACACAATGAAAAGAGTCTTTGTGAGAGCAATGCAAACAAATCAATGTTTTATGTGAGGGGATTTATACGTGATCATAAATCTTGACTATCTAAAGAGACAGTACTATTTTGTTGCAAATTAAACCATTTATTATTATCTTGGTATAGATACAATTCTGACTTTCTAGCTCAGCTAAACATGAACTTACAGAAAATCAAAGCAAATACCACAGATCATGGCTATATAGTTATGAAGAGTCAGTAAAAGGAGCCTTTGTAGAAGGCAGTGTGCAGTAAAATGTAACTCTAGTTAACAAACATTATGAGAACCTACTTTTGTGCAATTTAGATCTGCACAACAAAAAGAGGGATGGAAGGAAGGCAGGCATTAATACACATTTGTTTTCCCAATGAACATTTGTAAGGAGAAAGAGGTGCCTGGCATTTTAAATGTCCTGACAGTTTTGTTTACCTTCATTTTGCTATTATTTGATTCTGTAACTATATTATAGGTTCAAAGGCACATATGTGGTTACTAGGCAAATGGCCCTAGGGCCTTTACAAGCCTAGCCATGTTATATCTGTGTTCCTTAATTGACGTCGGTTAGATGATCATTATTCACAGAGTGAGTCTATGATCAGCACCAACTGCCCCTGTCCATGAGAGACATAGGTGCCACCTCCATGGTGAATTTATGGTCTCCCGTCCAATTGTCTAGGTTGTACTTGAACAGGGGCATTGAGGAGCTCTGCTTCACTTGAATTGGGCTTTTACTCCAGAGGAGTGGCAATCTCTGTGGGATATATCTGCCTCTCCAGCATGTTCTATTAATGTCACAGGCTAGGTTGAGATCCCTGGATGGAGTAATTCTTGTCTCATTTGATTTGCTGATGTGCAGCATTTCCATTAGGGTAGGGTCAGAGACTGCTCTGTAGACCAGGCAAAAGTCACCTCTCAGCAGCCTGTAGGATACAAAGTACAGTGATAGGGCTTTCAGTCTTTCCATGTAGGTCATGTTTTGGAGGTCTTGAATGCTCTTGGTGAGAAACCTCTGTGGTCTCTCCAGTGGCTGCAGGTGTCTGGTGAGATGCATACAAAAGAGAGCATTGTACTCTATTAGTGGTCTGATGAGTGTTGAGTACAGTGGAGTTATAACATCCTTAGTCTTGGATGTGATGCCCTTTCTTATGACATGTGTATCGTAGAAGGTTTTTCTTACCACTGTGGACACATGGTAATCTAAGTTTAGATTGCTATCAACCTGTGTTCCCAAATCCTGCACCACTGGTTTTGAGCTTGGGGGGGGGGTGCTGTCAATACTATAATTTGCAGGAACTACCTCTTTGCATTTAGCTTTAGTCCATGCCTTTGGCAGCAGTCATGTGTTTGTGTCAGCTCCTTTTGTAATATGCTAACATCATTTGGGAACTCAATGATTCTGCAATGTTTGCAATCATCAGTGAATCTGGTAAGCCACTAGCCATCTGCTTTTGCCTGGACTTCTGAGAAATAGATTCCAAACAATAGAGGGCACAGCACTGTTCATTGTGGTATGCCACTGGTACCTGGTCTACTGGTAGAGGTGGAATCCCCAACTTTGACAGTATGCATTCTGTTGGTGAGCCAATTGGCTTACCCATCTAGTGGAGTATGGGTTAATCCCCAGCTGGAAGAGTTTCTCATTGATGCCTGAGTAGGGGATTGTGCCAAAAGTCTTGGCAAAGTCAAGATAAGTAGTATGTACTGTTTTGCCTTCATCCAGAGCTTTGGTGGCATTCTCAAAGAAGTCTACCTGGTGCACTAAGTATGATCTACCATTAACAAAGCCAAACTGGGTCAGGTTAATAGTTTGAAGGTTGCCTATGTCCTTGTTGATAAGGTCCATGATGATACTTTCCATGGCCTTGCAGATAAGGCTGGTTAGGCTTGTGGATCTATAGTTCCCAGGGTCAGTTGATTGACCCCCTTTGTGCAAGGGGATTACGGTTGCTGTTTTGGAAATTTCCTCAGGTTCAGTATGAGAGGTGCCATTCACTATAAGTTCAGCACATAGCAGGGCATTCCCTTTTAGATTTCAGATGTAGCTGAAGAATGCCTTATGAACACCTTTAGAGGACTTTACAAGATATCTGATTTGCTTGTTCAAACTGTGGAGGGTATTCTTCTGGTGAGTAAGTTCCCTCTTATTCTTAGACATCAGTTTCTTCCTTTTGTTATATAGCCTATTTATACTTGAGGTCCACCAGGGTAGCCTTTTTCTGGAGGACCTGGTTTTGATCTGGTCAAGTACAGCCAAGTATATACAGTTATTTAGGTGGTTATACAAGGCATTTGTATACTCCTCTGCATGGGAGTCATTGCTGGCTATGTTGGGGGGGGGGGGTTGAAACCTTTTATACCATTGTCTACTAGGCTGTAATTTGATTTTTGAGATTTTTCTTTTTTTTTTGCTCTTGTGGGGGTGCCAGGTTTGATTGTTACTTTGAATGAGACAGATTTATGGTCTGATCTTAACCAGGAGAGCTACACACAGGGGGTAGTGCAGTTGCCCCCATGTTGGTGAGTACTAAGCCTAGGGCATTTGAGCACCTTGTGAGGGGTGCAGACTAGATTTTCCAGGGTATTTCTATTGACAAAGTCCAGGAATCTCAGGACGAGCATGTTTGTGCTTGTGTATGTCACCCAATTAATGGAAGGATAGTTGAAAACTCCCATGAACAAAGTATTTGGCTGTATAGTGAGTGTCTCTAGTAAGTCCAAGTAGGTGGTGTACTTCTCTTGTTTCGTGGTGAGAGACCTGTAGCTAGCAATGATGTGGTAGGGTGTTTTACCTATAGTTAGTTGCACCCGGAGTAGCTCAAGAGAGTTGTCCTGTTTAATCAGTCTCGAAGTGTATTTGGCTTTAATAAAGACAGATACACCTCCACCTTTGGTTCTTTCACACTCATTTTGGGTTCTGAATGTGTGGAAGACATTATAGCCTTGCATGGTCAGTGTGCTATCTGCAGCCTTGAACCATGTCTCAGTGACTGCACAGTTGCTAGCATCTTCCAAGTATATTGCCCCTGGGTATTGCATGAGCCGACAGACTTATATTTGGAAAGCATTCTGTTTTGCTAAGAAGCCACATTTTCTTGTGGTGCAACCTTGATATTTACAATATTATAATTTCAGGGGGAAAACGCAAGGGCCATAATGTTTTCTGTGAAATGGAGAGGTGCAAGAAGTAAGTGGATTTGGTTATGATTCTGGGTTCATTTAAATGGG
>NC_056738.1:359708926-359711426 GCF_019279795.1 Protopterus annectens
CAATCGCACACTTACCTGAACCCGACCCGTAACCTTCCACCACAGTGCTGAAAATACTGAAGCAACAGAAATGGACAACCAGATACTTTCCCTAGGAAAAAATTTGGTTTTCTGTTGCTTCAATATTTTCAGCTTTCGCTGAATAGGGTTCAATATTAGAACATTCAAAGTTTTGAAACTTTGATGTTCTAATATAGACCCATATCATCATCATCTTCTTTTGGCTGTTCCCGTTAGGGGTCGCCACAGTGGATCACCTGTTTCCATTTCTTCCTTTCCTCTGCATTTTGTCCTGTCAAACCAACCACCTGCATGTCCTCTCTCAACACATCCATAAACCTTATCTTAGGCCTTCCTCTTTTCCTGTTACCTGGTAGCTTCATCCTTAGCATCTTTTTCCCAATATACTCAGCATCCCTCCTCAGCACATGTCCAAATCAATGTAATCTTGCCTCTCTGGCTTTGTCTACAAACCTTCCAACCTGGGCTGACCCTCTAATATACTTATTCTTAATCCTGTCCACCCTCGTCACACCCAGTGCAAATCTTAACATCTTTAACTCTGCCACATCCAGCTCAAACTCCTGCCTTTTTGTCAATGCCACTGTCTCCAACCCATATAACATAGCTGGTCTCACTACCCTCTTGTAGACTTTCCCTTTCACTCTTACAGGTACTCGTCTGTCACAAATCACTCCTGACACTCTTCTCCACCCACTCCATCCTGCCTGTACTCTCTTCTTCACCTCTCTTCCACACTCACCATTACTCTGAACTATTGACCCCAAGTATTTAAACTCATCCACCTTTGCCACCTCCACTCCTTGCATCCTCACCATTCCTCTATCCTCCCTCTCATTCACACACATATATTCTGTCTTAGTCCTGCTGGCCTTCATTCCTCTTCTCTCTAGGGCATATCTCCATCTTTCCAGGGTCTCCTCCACCTGTTCCCTACTCTCGCTACAGATCACAATGTCATCTGCAAACATCATAGTCCACGGGGACTCCTGTCTGATCTCGTCTGTCAACCTGTCCATCACCATTGCAAATGAGAAAGGGCTCAGAGCTGATCCTTGATGTAACCCCACCTCCACCTTAAACGCATCCGTCACTCCCACCGCAGACCTCACTGCTGTCACACTGCCCTTGTACATATCCTGTACCACTCTTACATACTTCTCTGACACTCCTGACTTCCTCATACAATACCACAACTCCTCTCTAGGCACCCTGTCATATGCTTTCTCTAAGTCTACAAAAACACAATGCAACTCCTTCTGACATTCTCTGTACTTCTCCATCAACACTCTCAGAGCAAACATTGCATCTGTAGTGCTCTTTCCCAGTATGAAACCATACTGCTGGTCACTAATCATCACATCCCTTCTTAACCTAGCTTCCACTACTCTTTCCCATAACATCATGCTGTGACTGATTAATTTAATCCCTCTGTAGTAACTACAGCTCTGCACATCACCCTTATTCTTAAAAATCAGTACCAAAACACTTTTTCTCCATTCCTCAGGCATCCTCTCACTTTCCAAGATTTCATTAAACAATCTGGTTAAATACATATATATATATATATATATATATATATATATATATCTATATATATATCTATATATTTATACACGTACATACATGGGTCTACATCTGCTGATCGAATGCACATTTCAGCGAACGTTAGTTGAGCAACACCACTTGTACGAAAGAACAGTAATTTGAAAACTTACTATCCCAAACTACAGAACAGCAAAACTACAAATACGGAAAAATAAACACAAAAAAACACACAATCCTTAGCATTTTAGCAGGGGGGCTGCGCTCCCATACCCCCTGCAAATTATATATACCAGCTCCGAGATCACACTACAGTGACAGACAGGATATATTTACACATGTACTGTGATCTCCACTGTAAAGCAAAGAGTGCTGTTAAAATAAATTTCCACCTAATACAGACATTCTTCCAACAGCACAACGCAAATACCTCTTTTCAAAAATACCATCATATCTGCCAGTGTCTATAACTGCTATGATAGACGAGAAGGTGCATGAACTTTGTAGCCTAGTACTTACCATAGTAAAACCAACAGTTTCACAACTTCGCTGAAACAACAGTTGACTGCAACTTTGAGAAAGTGACGTTTCAAAAAGCAGGAGTCTCTCATCTGCAGTTCGGTAAACTGTGAATTCAACCAACGAAATGGGACCCACATACACACATATATGCTTATTCCTTGATAATAGATTTATGCTGAAAAGGAATATAAATACATCTTGGTTAATTTTTATACAGGTGAGTTTTTGGGGAACCTGCAATTTAGAATATGTTGTTTATCTTGCCACATACTATTGAAGCATTTTTTATGTAAACAAAACCTCGGTCAAGTTTAAACAATGCTTTTCATTACATTTCGGTGATTTGAGATTCAAACATATAAAAGTGCTTTGGTGGAACATAAGTTATCATATGAAGGAGCAACATTTACTT